>NC_022013.1:23137010-23177382 GCF_000317375.1 Microtus ochrogaster
GGTATGTGTGGGTGTGTACGGGTGTGTGTCCAGGTATGTGTGTATGTGTGGGTGTATGTCCAGGTATGTGTGTATGAGTGGGTGTGTACGGGTGTGTCCAGGTATGTGTGTATATGTGGGTGTATACGGGTGTGTGTCCAGGTATGTGGGTATGTGTGGGTGTGTACATGTGATTGCCTGAGAGGTCAGGAGCAGCTCATGCTCCTGGAGCTGGAGTGACAGGTGATTGTGCGCAACCTAACAAGGAGGCTTGGAACTGAGCTCAGGTCCTCTGCAAGGGCAGCACTCACTAGTAACCATTGAGCCATCTCTCAAGCTCTGTGCCAAACTTCTCAGTTTGCTTGCCTTATGTCTGACCAAGGAGTGAGTCATTTCAACAGTGACTTCCAGGCCCCTCCCGCTGCACTCACCTGGGGGCGGGATTCCCTTTAGCTTCACATTCAATCAGGATGTTATCACGGGGGTCCACGATGTGGTCCTTCACCGACTGCTTGGTGATAGTCGGGGGCTGGGTCACTGCAACAGGACATATGTGGCAAGGGTCAGAACTTCAGGGACCTGCCCTGGACTTGGTTTAGGGTGTGGCTAAAGTCAAGAGCACCAGGAATCACCTGTGCAAGCAGGCAAGCAAGCAGGTATGAGTAGTACCCTATTCTAAAGATGCAGTGTCTTAAACAGGGCCGCAGGATAGGGGTGGATGTCGCAGGTGGAGCACAGGAACCCTTTAAGAAGATCCAGGCTCCCTCTGATCACCCAGGATCACATCCCAGTGCCCAGTACATTGCACAGGGTACCACAGTCCCCGCTGAATGTGTGCTGAGTGGATACAGGAACGAAACCAGCCATGACTGCAGAACTTAGGACTGCAATAGTTCTGAGCCACGAGTCTCAACAGATGGCCAGACTGCTGAGGCAAGAGCCAAAAGAGGCTTCAGTCCCTTGGAGCTTCACAAGGGCTTCCCTGTGGACCAGCAGGCTAGTGTTCTGCCCAGGGGTGCAGTGCCAGTCACCATAGTAGCTGTGGCAATCCCAGCTGCCATCTGTAGACCGTCTTCTGCTCACTTACCCATCCTCCATGCTCTGGGCACATTATCTTCCATTGGCAGAGGACTCACTATAGGGCTCTAGGCTTGAGCAGCACCCACAGGCAATGAAGAGGCCAGGCCCTCCGCCCTCCCTCCAACCTCCCAGAGGCTCCAGGGCATGGAGGCACACAAGGCACTTACGCTCATTCTGAATGCTTGCTGTTAGTTCCAGTGGGTTAGCATTGGGAGGGGGAGAGAAGGAGAACACTGTTAATGCACACGATTGACCAGCTAACTGTCAGCCATCCTCCTGTCCTAGCACACAGGGTTGGGGTGAGGAGATGCGGGAACAGCACCGGCATGGGGATTTCTCCCAGATGCGGAGTTTGACAGAAGAGCCAGGCCAGGTTGGAGAACAGACCTACAAATACTTCATGGAAAAGGTGTATCACTGGGAAGTTGGAGACTCCACAGTAGGGCAGGACCAGTAACCATCAGAGATGTTACCAGGGAAATCCAAATGTCCCCAAATGACAAGGGACCCTTCAGATGCTGTCTGACATCTGATACCATTGAGAGAGGAGGGAGTCTTGGTGCACAGGGTCAGCATGGAGGTTCTGGGGAGCGAGGAGAAGAGTGAACTTTACCACTTCTGCAGGACAAAGGCCTAACATATTGAAGCACTTGAGGACCCAGCACTCCGGTCCCTCATACACTGTCTCTTACACAAAAGCATGTTCTATGAAAGTCCTGTTCCTGGAGTGACAGTATCCCAGCACGTGGCCAAGCCCACCACTCCTTCTTGTGTCTTCCACAAAGTGGACAGAGAGGTAGGCGCACATATCCTCACCAGCCCCGTCTGCACACACTGCACACGTGGGCCATGTACAGGAGCCTCTGGGAGGTTGGAGGGAGGGCGGAGGGCCTGGCCTCTTCATTGCTTCTCACACTCCAACCAGCAGGTTGCTCAATGCAGCTAGAGAAGATGTAGGCTGTGGCTCCGAGCTCCTGCTGAGAGCCTGGATTCTCCTCCGTTACTTTCTTTCAATGCTGGGAGGGGAACCGGGTTGGTGCTGGACTACAGAACCCTACCCTTTCCAAGTCCCACATTTCCAACAAATCCCTCTGTGGGGCTGAGGCCTGCGAACTGTGCCTTGGATAGTAAGGTTTCAGACATGGAAAGCAAGACTCGGCTCAAACAGATGTGGAGAAGAGACAAAACGTGCCTCTAGGACTCTTCAGTGTCTTCTCCTAGGATAGCATGAGGAAGCGACGTGATGTCACGTCATGCTGGTGCGGAGATCAGACACATACGGGCACTGTGGGCTGCCTTTTCAGAGTGAGCGCTGTTGGGGAGAGCAGGAGGTAGGGGCTTTGGAGCAGAGTCATGGAGACTTGATGTCTTCCCACCAGAGGGAAGAGACTTGGAGGAGGTGCAGGCTCAGAAAGGGCACCTTCAGGGAGCCAGGGCTCACCTAGGCCCAAGAGTCGGGGAGGCAGAGAAAAGGGCATGAAGAAGGGATGGCACGTGGCAGGAATGAGAGGACATGCAGGCTGTTAGCAAAAGAGTCTCCATGGTATGGCTTTTAAAAAAGTTCCATGAGCAAGGTGGTGTGGCCTTCAGAGCAATCAAGAGATACTCTGCTTTTTACTTGTCCAGGTCTGCCTGGGCTGGAAACAAAGGAACGAAAAGCCCAAGAGCAAAGGCAGGAGGCTCCATGGAGCTCCCCGCCATGGCACTTTCCTCTGTATGTGATCTTCCTGCCAAGACCAGTAATTCTGAAAAGACTGAAAGCCAGTGGGGCTGGGACAGGAGTCCAGGGAGGGAGGGGCCAGTCTCCAGACAGGTAGGGCTGGCTCTTGAGTACTTTTGACCACCAGCAGGGCTCCGGCTTCATTTCAGGACACACTGATGCCTCTTGGTCCTGATGCACCCTGCTTCCAGGCTCTGACCCCCTTCCACGGCATCTTGAATTCAAGGGTGGGTGATCTCACGGCTACAGTCGCGTGGATGCTGGCTTCGGAGACAGAATATGACTAGCGTCCCCAGAGGTTGTTGCAGAGCTTTCAAAATCCATCCTTAGTGAGCGAGCTGGAGGCAGGCCTCGTGACATCACTGTCCTTGACATTGCGGACAACGGGGATCCTTCAGTGAGTGGAGATTCCAAGTCACCTTAGAGCGGGCTGGCTGCTGATGCTACAGGCTGCCTGCCTGGCTAAGGACCTATTGAGCATCTACTTGCCTAGTGGGACAATGACATCTCAGTCACCACTCTGCTCCCAAGGGATTTATTGTAGGTACAGAATCAAGCCAGAAGACAAACCATGATGGAGAGAAGGTAATGGGGACAACCTGTCTGAGGGCAAGGACAATGGTGCTCCTTTTTATCACCCCACCACACGCTCCTCCTTCCTTTCACAGAACTTGCTGTCTGACGATGTCGGATAGAGGATGAATTTATGCTTTTGGTTTCCAAGGGGGAGAAGAAAATGGGCCCCTACTCCATCTCTGTGGGTTAAGTGGGTGCCTGTCCTCACTCCAGGGCTTTACCTTCATGCCTCTCTTTTCTTCCTGGGCTCTGGTAGTTGTTGATCTCTGGGCTCTTATCCTAGGACGATGGAGTATGTGGGGCGGGAGTGTTACTGAGGCCATCTCATATGGGGGGTGGGATGGAGCATCTCTCCATTCTGCTGTCCTCTTCTGTGGGTTCCAAGGAGGGGATGCTGAATCCTCTTGAGTGGAAGGAGGATGGGGGGAAATGCAAGCAAGCTTCCAGGAGACTCACTGTTTGGCAAGGCCATTCTGACTGAGGAGGTGACCCATTCCTTTTTTTTTTAAGGTCATTCTGTTCTCCACTGGTCTAATGGGAGGGAGATGGCGTGTGACTTCACTGGCAAGGCAATTGGAGCCAGAGGCTGGGCGCGTCAATAAGGGATTGTGCAGCTCCAGAAAGCTGCTGTGCCAAGCGCCAGAGTGGAAGCAGTGTCCCTGCCCTAGAGGCACAGAGAATGCCCTGAAGGGACAAGTAAGCACCAGGCAGGATGGTCTCTCTTCTGATATCCCCAGTCCCACCCTCCCAGCAAAGGGGTAAGTTAGGAACACCTGACTGGTCCTAAGCCCAGATGGCAGGGCTGTGGTTAAGTCAGGGGAGGAACCTGCTGAGGAAATCTGTGTCCTTGCTATGTCATTGTTCTGAGGTCAGCCTCTGTAGACGAGTCATTGAAATGGGTCCACAGCAACCAGGAGGCACGGTGCTTTGTGGGGTGTCCCTCCTGACACATCTGGAACCAACTACACCCATGTGATAGAGGCTCCTCTCAGAGAGGTGCAGCTGTCAGGCGCCAGCTCTGCCTCTTCCCTGCTCCCTAACCTGTCAGCTAAGGGTGGCATCAACATCCAGACTTCCTATGAGAACCGCACACACTGAGATTATCACCGCTCTCAGATCTCTGTCTGGCCTAGGGCAGCTGCAATTCCAGTGAGGTCCACGGACTAAAAGAAAGCAGGACCAACGTTCCATAGCACAGGCAAGAGACCCAGATTCCATTCTGCTTTTATCACCATGACAGCTGTGACCCTAAGCAAGGAACGGCTTGATCTGCATAGACAACATAAAAGGATGGGTCCCCAATCCCCTCCAGGATGCTGGGATGGAGAATCAGTGATGAGGAATGGGTTTCCTGTTGTATTCCCGTCTCCAGTAGAGCTTAGAAATCCGTATTTTCAGAATAGAAGCCCAAACCATCTATTTCTAGGTTCATGCTGCAGGAGCTCCTCCCCCACCAGACCCGCGTATCTAACGGCAGCTGAGTGAGAAGTGGCAGAAGGGAAATGAGCCTTCACCATGTTCTCGATAACCTGATTTCCTCTGCGCCCTCCTCTCCAGGGACACGCCCTTATCAAGCCTATTAAGACTGTCTGCCTGGCTGTTAATGAGAATCTCCTTGAGCCGGCCACAGACGGTCACCATGGGAACGCTGGTCTCACAGCTCTCCTCTCTTCCTCCTTCCCCGTATAGATGCTCGGACAGGAGTGGTCTTGGCCAGCTTGCTTCTGAGATCAATTCATAGTTATCACTGGTTTCTGCCATCCAGAAGTGCAGACTCCGCCAGGGTAGCTGTTACTGGAGGATGTCTGGCTTTAGAGCTCCGTGAGGTCTTCTTGGAGGCCATCTTCACCTCCCGTCTCCTTCGTCCATCTGTTAACTGGAGAGAGTCCAAGTCTATCTTGGCATCACATGGACTCCATGAATTCCTTGAGCCAGAGAATAGGGGGCAGAGGGGCTGTGCCTATATATTAGTGCTAGGATGCAAAGATATCCGGCACATGTGTCCAAACGGTGTATGCTTACACACAGGGCCAGGAAACAAGGAACCAGTCAACAGCCACCAGGGAACACAGTACCAGAGATGGTGGAGAGAGAACCAGACATTAGTGTGGCAGGTTAGGTTCAGACAGGCGCTGCCACCATGAGCAGAAATGAGCCCCATATTTTGATAGTTCCGAGGGAATCCTGGGATAGAAAAAACCTGTGCCTGGCTCTCCCATGGTAACATGTTATGGCTTCATGTCTTACTTGGCTGTGTCTTTTACAAAGATAACGCCCTGGCCAATCCTCTCCTAGGCTATCCACCATCATCCTTATTACTCCAGCCAAGCCTGCGCATTGACTCTGGGTGGATCAAGTCAGAGAGACTAGTAAGGACACCCTACCACACCTGATCCTGGAAACTGCTTTTAGAAGGGGTAAGTCAAGGCTAAGGCCAGGTGGGTAAGTACGAGGAGCGAGGAGAACTCCAGGTGGCTCTCTGAATTCCCAACTGTGTCACCCTCGGTTCCACTTAGCGGGTTCCAGGCAACACAGAGCCCAGCTTATCCACAGCCCTAAGAAAAGGCCTTCATCTTAGTTTCCAGTTTCCCAGTGGGAGCCTACATCAAGTCTTTGGAGAAAAGCCCAGTCCCGAAGCCTGGAATCCACCATTACCCCCTCTTCCTCTCGTCTCCCTGACCTCCCTCCCCAACGCCAACTCCTTCAATATCAGGAATAAGATGAAAAGAGTGGGCACAGAACTCACGATCCATTGGAATCTCAATGGCCCCTCCGGGGCTGAGGAGGAAGAGGATGAGGGCTGTGTGGACCCAGGGTAGTGCCTGCTGCCTGTCCATCCTCAGCACCGGGCCTTGCTCCCAGCTGCCCAGCCCGCGGGCTCTCGACACCTTGTGCCACTCCGCAGGGGCTTTTCAGACAGCGCTCAGCTAGAAAGAGAAAACAACAGCAAGTGAGTTTCTCTTGAACTTGTGTTTTGCTCTACTGCCCCTCCGCCCAGGGTCTCAAAAGACTTGAGTCTTCTGGCCATAGAGTTTGAGAATCTCCTGGACCACGGTTTCTAACCTTGGAATCAGACAATCCATGGCTGTCCTATATATTATAGGGTTTGGAAGTACCCCTGGTCTCTACCTACCCCATGTCAGTAGAGCCCAGCAAGCCCTGTTGCCAATCAAAAACATTTCTGGACATTGCTGATTGTCCCAGATGTCTCAGATGCTGCAGGTGGCAGCTCCAGAGGACAAATCCACCAGTGACTAAGACCCAGTATGGAATAAAGGTAACTGCATACAGGAATCATTAGAACACACACTGGCCTAGAAGTCCCGAACAAATAGACGTACCAGCTCAAAGTTTCCCTGGACTTGGCTCTACTCTCCCCCAAGTCTCAAAAAAACTCAAGGGGCCTAGAGCAAAATGTGTTTGGGTGAGGACACAGGAATAAGATCTCGCTGATGTTCTTCAACCCTACAGGGAGGCAGGAGCACTGTCCAAGAAGGGATGGGCTGGGACTCAAGTCCAGCACTCTGAGACTGCCTGGAGCTCCGACTACTCCAGCCTGCCAGCATTATGGGGCCATGTCAAGAGGGAAAGCCGCAAATGGAGATGCCAGAATCCCTTCAGCTTGTCTCAGCAAACATCTACATAGGTTCAACACACAGCTCCACTCCTGCTTTATGTGGCTGGAGCCACAGTCAACTACACCCACCCACCCACCCACCCATCCATCTAAGAAGGTAGAGGACAGAGCCCAGGCAAGAGCTCCTCAGAGGTGAGGCCATTGTTCTGGAGTCCTGTAGTAGGAAGCATCACCAGTCACTACCTCTCTATGCCAGAATGAGGGATCTGGCTCATATTTCAGCAGCTGAGTCCCAAACTAGCCTCTCCCCCGCATGTGTGTGTGCATGCATGCATGTGTGCACATGAGTGTGTGTGTGCATGAGTGTGTGTGGTGTGTGTGTGTGTGTGTCTGGCCTCCATCTACCTGCCTCCCTTCCCATGGCCACCTCCTTGGCTTAGACCACCAGGGTTCCAGGCTAGAGTGACTGCAACGGCTTGCTAAGTATCCCTGCTGCTTCTACCTCTGCCTTCCCTCGTCCTCTGTCCATGACCAGAACTATTATTTCTAAAGCAGAAACACAAACATGCCACTCCTCGTCACCTCTCCCTCTTGTCCCCAAGTTAACGCTAACTTCCTTTACTGGCTTGACACCCTAAACCATGTGTCCCCCTGGCCTCTCCCGCTCTCCCCTGGCATGCTGGTCCTAAGGGCCTCTGTCCTGTCCCCTGGGAAAGAGCAACCTGTGTGCAGGACAGTCTGTGCTCTTGGCTCTCTCGTTAGGATTGCTAAGTGTTACTTAGGAGTTCCCTGAATATCTACTTCAACTCCCACGATGGTATCCTTGGCTTTGTATTTATCCCAAAACATCACTTGAAGGCTCAATAAATGGGAAAGTTTCCTTATTATCCAGTCATAGGAATTTACCACAGGACCAAATAGTCCCTCAAAATGTGTGACAGATGGACATAAGGGTGGGTAAGAAAAATGAACAAGTAAATGTATAATTGAAATAAGTTGCCCAGATGACATTATTTTAAAATATATTTTATTATTTGAGAATTCTATAAAATGTATTTTGAACATCTTCATCCTCTCCCCCACCTACTCCCATATCTCATCCCCATTCCTTACCTACACAAGGCAGAGTTTTCTTCTTCTTTTATTAATCCCACCCAGTCCAGTTTGTGCTGCCCAGTTACTTCTGGGAGTGGAGTTGCCCTGACCTTACTGAGGGGTGCATCATTAAAGAAAACAGGCTCTTTCTCCCAGCAGCTAACAAATGCCAATCACTCCTCAGCTAGTAGTGCTTTTGTGCTCACCTCCCCCACTCCATGTGGGATTTTGTCTGGCTGGAGCTTGTATGGGTCTAGTGCCTGTTATCACAGCCATGATGCATGCATGATTGCAATTGCGCTGCTGTGCCCGGAAAACACTGCTTCATGGGGTTGTCGGCCACTTCTGGCTCTTACAATCCTTCAGTCCCTCTTCTGTGAAGATCCCTGAGTCCGTGTGTGTGTGTGTGTGTGTGTGTGTGTGTGTATGTGTTCCTCTAGAAAACCACTAGGTGGCACAAGAAAGCACAAGTTGGAGAGTGACTTAGATGGGAAGAACCTCCTCTCTAAAGGTCAGATGCCAGTTCAGTGAGCTGGAAGAAGACAGAGTAGGAAATCTTCCAAGGATGGGCCCTGTAGCTAGAAGGCATTACAAGGGTTAATTCTCCGGGATGGTCCTTACACTGTCCTTCAGAAAGGCCACTAACACTTCACTTTGCCTTACCCATCTCCAAAGATCAGCCTGAGTTTCTGGTTGAAGCCCCAGTGTGGAGAGAGCTTGCACTAGGGAAGGCATGGCCTTCTTTCCGGGAAGGGGTAGAAGGGCATGGTTTGGGCTCACTGATTACTGTTTGGCTCAGGACCTGCCAAGTGGTAGAGTGATGGGAAAGAGACAGGTGTTCATCCTGGGAATCTTGATGAACTAGGAAGCCAGAAATTATTCATTAATCAGAAACACGTTGGCAGGGAAAAGCCCAGCTGTTGGGGATGTTTGAAATTCACAGTTTAACAGCAGAGTAGATAAATGACATCAAGATAACCACATTCTGCTCCTGATAAATCCCTTCTTTGTTCTCAGGAACCCATCCCCCTCCCCCCACAACCAAATGTTGGAAGAAAAAAAGCTCAAAGGTTATTTTAGTTTATACAAGCTACTTAATTTTAAACAACTCCCTCACTTTTTAGATGAAGAATTAGTAGCAAAGGAGGGCAAGAGACTTGCTTAGGACCACCCAGCTGGTTAGTGCAAAGCTAGGAAAAGAATCCCAGCATCCTGTGGTCTAGACCAGGACTTTTCTATCCAGCTTCCTTGTCTTTGTTACACAGCAAAGTCCCAAAGTAAAGATGTTATTTTAAAAGTCAGTGCTTATGTCAATATTTCATTCTTTTTTGTGAATGTGTCACATACAAATGACCCCATGTATAGATTTCCTATAAATACCCAGAATCAGTAATTGCAGAGACAGACACCACTGGTGCCAGCCAGCCCTGGGGGATGCCACAGGGAGTGACTGCTAGTGGCATGGGTTTCCTCTGAGAAATAAAGGTGGTTTGGAACTAGACTAGAGGCATACGCTGTGGATGTGCTGATTGTCAGTAACTTGTGTACTTAAAATGATTGTCTTTTTAGATAAATTTCATACCAATAAAAGAAGGGTATAACATTAGTCTCTGTAACATTCTCATGGAGATGGAAAGGGGCAGAGGAAGGTGGGTGAGTGGAAGTAGAGACATAGCAGCCACCCCCCTCCCCAGCACAGAAGACAGACACAGAGTGTGTGTGTGACCCTTCCCACACACTCTGTCCACCAGAGTCAAGGGGATGGGGGCTTAGAGTTCTAGCTTTGAGAATAGAAGACCAGAGCACAGTGAGGCAGAGCCGTCTGCCACAGTCCTCACATCAGCAAGGCCCACGGTTCCCCCAGCCTGATAACCAGGGGAAAGGAGGCAAGGGGACGGGGTTCCTGACCTACAGCAATGACATCCACATCTCTACAGACTGCCTGATTTAATGCCAACCACAGTGCACAGCCATCAGTCCATGGCCAAGGCATGTCATCCCCTAGATCCCTTTCCAGGCCTTCCCAGTAACATAAGGGGTGTGTTCACTTTGCTTCCTGTTACTGTAATAAGCACCCCCTCCTGACAAAAGAGTTTGTTTCATCTCACAGTTACAGATTACAGTTTCTCTCTAGAGGAAGTCACGGCAACAGGAGCTTTGAGGAACTAGTCACATCCATAGTCAAGAGCAATTCAGGACCTCCTGCCCAGAGGAGGTGTCACAGTGGGTGGGTCTTCCCACCTACATTGACCAAGGTAATCCCTGACAGACATGCCCACAGGCCAATCTAATCTAGACCATCCATCACTTCCAACTCTCTTCCTAGGCTATTCTAGACTGTATCCAGTTGACAACAAAAACTAACCATCACAAGGATTAATGCATTAGGGAGATGGTGGGTGTGTGGGCTCTGGTAAGAGCCCCTAGGTGGGATGAGGAAGTCTCATTCCTGGTTCCCTGTAGGGAAATTAAAGAGTGAGGGAAGGTGGAGGCTGAAGACCACCCACTGGCCACCGGAGTCTTTCAATGTTGGAATATAGGACAAAACATTTTTGTTTAGCGTCACAGGGGTACAACCAGGACCAGGAAGGAGGAAGTGTCAGAGAGGAGGTTGCAAGGAGAAGCCACCCATCAGCCATAGCCACCACACACCATCCACGAAGAATAACCCATCTGAGCAGAACAGCAGGCACCACTCAGAAGTGTGAACTTCTGAACTCTTAAATGTCTGGGGGAGGGGCCAAATCAAGTTTCAGATTTTTTTTTTTCACCTTGTGAACATGGAAGCCGAAGAACTTCTGTGACCTTGTTCAGAAACAGTCCAGACCCTTGAGCGACCTGCCTGAGCATCTGTGAGCCTCCTGAGCGACTTAGATTTGAAATGTGAATTTGATCCTGATGGGCCATCAGGGAGGATGCTGGCATGGTGGCTCTTGGTCTAGTTCAAGGGCACTAGCCACGCATTTGGACTGCCTGCTTTAATGTCATATCTCCACTCTCAAGGCAGAGGCCCCGGCCTCAGAGCTTTGTGCTTCTCTTCTGATACGTGGAGATAATCCTACCCCAGAAGCACGTCCCCAGAGCACCACGCAGCATTCACGGGGCACACAGCAAAAGCATCCCATATGCTTGCCGCTGCCATGGATCAGGCCTTCTCCTCCCAGGGATGAAGGGTGTGCACACACTGGCAGCCGCCTGTGTGACTATCCACAAGGGCTGAGTAGCTACACGAATTATCCACTTATTGTCACAGCTTGCTTTCCTATTCCTCCCTTTTGTTTTTCTGGGTCCCTGTGGCTCCCCCGCCCCCAGATTGAAGGCCCCTGGTGTTGATCCTACAAGCTGTCTCTGGCAGATGGAATAGGTGCCCACAACTCCCTCCTTCAAGCTGTTGCCTTCAGGAGCGACATCCCCACAGCCCTGTCTCAGGCAGGCTGTGACAGAGGTACAATATGTCTGAAGTGACAGAGAAAGACAGGCAGCCTGGAGATATGGCTCAGCTGGTGGCTCTGGTCCCCTGAGCAGCGGCTGCCACAGGCTTTCGGGCAGCAGACATTCATCCACGCTGCAGCCCCACCTGGGGCACACACTGAGCTAGAGAGCTCACACGTGGGTGGAAACAAGGTTTGTCCACTCTCGCGTACCCCACACTTCCAAGGCGATCACAGGAAATGGCCAAAATGAAGTGACCAGGAGGCTTAAATTCAGGATGAAAACGCCATCCACGCACACACGCTGTAGCAGCTCTATCGAGCAGGCGCAGAAGCATGAGGGTGCCTTCCCGTAGGCAAAGGAAATCCATTAACTGTGACACAGGAGGGTGGTGGCGCATTGTTCAAAACTGAACGGAAATGAGCTACCAAAACATGACAAGATGGAGAAGATACTTGGATGGATAGTATAAAGTAAATGAGTCCAACTGTACATCATTCCGAAAAGGGCAGGAAATGCAGTCAGTAAGATCAGAGGGCGCCAGGAGGTGAGAGACATAAATCTGGATCTCACCATACTTGTGGACTGTAGACTCGCACCATTATAAAAATTTCAGACCCAAGAAATACACAAAAGCAAGTGTGGTTCCTGCTCTACTGAGGGCTCTGGTGATAATGGTACATGGCTTCAGGACTATCATGGGATCCAGCAAAGGACAGCACTGATGGAAAGCCTCTGCCGTGGGGTCAGTGAGTGTCGGGGAGTTCTCTGTACCAACTCAGTTCTGCCAGGAAGCTAAAACTGCTCTTTAAAAATTTATTTAAGGAGGAGGAGAAGAGGAAGAGGAAGAAGAGGAGGAGGAGGAGGATAAGGAGGAGGAGGAGGAGGAAGAAGAAGCCACACACAATAGGATGATGTTGGGAGAGCCTGGGTTGAGGAAGGCCTTTGGAAGAAGGTGACATCTGGCCAAGCCCTGATGTGGCATCCTGAGTGTAAAGAAGAAGCCAACCTTGTAAAGGTAGGTCAGAAAAAGCATCCTATGGAGGGAGAATTACTTGTGCCAAGGCACTGTGGCGACCAGGAGATTGTGACATGCAAGGGATCAAAAGAAGACAATGTGGCCGAAGTGTACACAAGGACAGGGACACGACACTGTCAGGAAGATGAACGTCTACTCACAGAGGCCTCTGATGGCCAGCATCAGGACTGGAAACTATATCCCAGGCATCCCAGGTTTTCAGCAGGAATGATGCCCTGGTGATATCTACGTGCAAAGGCCACCCTGGTTGTAGTGTGGAGGGACCAGATGGAAACACAGAGTCACTTTGGCTCCGCAGTCTCTGGGCAAGGCCAGTCTTCAGTTCCTACCCTCACATCACCCAAACCTGGTGCAGTCCCTGAGGGACTTTGCACCAAGTGTTCAGGGGTGAGGATGGAACTGACATTTTCTCAAGACCCTTAGCCCCAGGTCTCACATCCAGGCGAGTGGAGCATTCTTTGGAAGAGCTTCAGGAGCCTGTTCCGAGGGAGGTGCAAGAGGAAGCTGGGTGTCCGGTTTCCACAGCTACTCCTCAGGCAAAATGCCACTGGGATGGGCACTTAATGACTGGGTTTTGTCCCCAAAGCCTAGTTCACTAAGAGATCAGCAGCTCTGCTCCGTCCCCTTCCCCACATTGGTCTACTTCTCGGTCTCAGAAATACTGGAACCAGGTGACCACGGACTTCATCCTCAGAAACTGGGAGCTGATATAAATCTTTCTTGCTTCAAGACAAGTTTCTCGGCATTTGTCACAACAATGGAAAAAAATGATTAACTTCATTAGTTACTTCAGTTTCCCTCTTCAGACCTCTGCTCCCATTTTAGGACCAAGCAGGGAAGCTGTGTATATTCTTCAGTCTCCCAAGACTGCAGGGACATCCTCCAGCTTTCCCACCCACCGGAGCCTTCCTTTTCCCATGCTGAAGCCTGCCCTCTCCTAGTCTGGCTTAGACCCTGCCACATGCAAGGGATGGAAGCTGGCTCCCGATCCAGCTCAGAATCCATAGGTTCTCCTGTTTGCCCTCCCTCTGGGTGGTCACTGATGGCTCCACACTCTTTTCACACAAATTGCTCTCTTCCAAATTTGCCTGGATCAGGATCAGCTTTCCTTCTCACTTGACTAATCATTGATCACCCAGGCTTAGGTCCCAGGGCAACCTCTCTACCCAGAAGGCTTCCTTAGCCTTCCCTGGCCACTCCCTCCCACCAAGTCTGCAGGAGGGCCTCACCTTCTATGCTCTCAAAGCATTCTGGGATATTCTCACTGTAATGAATGTGACTTCTTGGTGCCAGCGAGATGCCTGTCTCCCCAGCTGTATCCCAAGTTTCTTGTGGTTGCAGGCAGCATCTTATTCAACCAGAAAGATGCTGCAAGCACAGGCTCTCTGCTCATCCACAGCACTGCTTCCTTCCTGGGAGAGTTTCCCACCCTTCCTAAGAGGGGCCCAAAACTTGACACAATCAGCACTGCCCAACACACCCCAACTATTTAGGAACAGACACCTGCTGGTCCTTGGCGACTTTCACCGAGACAGCTGGGGAAGACATGTTCCCTCTCTCTTGGGAGAGACCTTTCAGGGGCTCATGAGGGTATATGTAGACTGCAAGGTAGGTGGCTGGGTGGGGCTTAATGGCAGACTGTTTGTCCTAATGTATATCCCCACTCTGTGGGTGCAGCCCGGGAGGGATGCTGCTCAGAGGTCTCCTCTCCTTGTGTGACCATTTCCTGTCAGCTCCAGATCCACAGGGGACCTGGGAAGGGTGGGAGGGGGGAGTGGCACATTCCAGGATGTCTGTCCCATCTCCAAGGCCTTCCTGAGATTTGAGGGTTCCCAGGTCATGACAGGCAGGCTCTGATGACTGACTGGCAGGGGACAGAAGCTGGCATGGAGAATCCCAGGATGGAAAGTGTGGATTAGCTGCTGCTGTGAACTGGCACCGAGAACACAGAACGAGGAGCAAGCAGGCTCAGGGTCGGGGGTGCAGAGAGACTGGGCTTGGCGCAGGGGGTAAGTTCCATTGGAAATGCCTCAGAGCCATGAATAACAGTCTTGTAGGCTCTCCCAGGCCGTGTGTGAATTGATGCCTAGGGATATACTAACAGAGAGAGCTGGGGCCACATGCCAGCAATTAACTGTTGGAATAAGCTAATCAAGGGACTAGAATAGTACTACAAGAACCAACTAAGGAACACATTCGCACATCACTGCCACGGGAAACTGTGGGGGGGCGGAGAGATAATAAAAGCCCCCAGTGCCAACGCAAACCCCAGCTACTCCCATTAACAAGACAGGCAGCAAGGCCGATCACGACAGCTGCCTGGAAACAACCTGCTTAGGAATCAGAAAGGAGCCGGATGGGGGATCAGAGACGCATCTGAGCATGGGGTAGGAGATTTGTCAGGGCTCAGATTCATCCCACGAGGCTGGAGAGTCCTGTGGGGATTAGCAAGCCCTCCCCTGCTGGAACAGAGGGCGCAGGTAAACCACTCCTAATATGAACCCACGCCATTCTCAGATGGTTTAGACATAAAAACAAACCCCAGTGGCTCAGGCCATCACCAGAATCACATTCTCACCCAACTTTCTTTTCCTCTCCCCTCCTTGAAGGACAAAAAACCATGTGTGCTGGTCTGCGAGAAAAAAAGCTGAAGGGCTAAGCCCACGGTCCACAGTCAACCCACACTCAGAGCACCATGTGCCCCCGTCCAGCCCACTCACACCTGCCCTTTCCAAGCCCCAAATCCATGCTGGTATTCACTGTGCTCACTTACTCCAGTGTTCAGGGTCCTCACTGACTCCTCCGAGTCTCTGCCATTTCCCCTGCTCCCCAGGGTACCCTATGCTCATCCCTGTGGTGGTCATGGCCTCCTGCACTGTGGGAAGAGCTATTCCTGTGTCTGTGCCCTAAAGACTCCGAGTCCTGGTTGGCCTGCATCTTGTCTCCCTTCTCATGAGCTGGTTGAGCAGCCATTGTTTCTGATGCTTCCTATTACCGGGAGGTATTTGGCTCATCAATAAATCTGCCTAATAAATCCCCAATTAATAAGAGACCTGGTGAACCTGCTATTAGTGGTTGTGTGGAGTAGCAAGACACCAGCAATCACTGGGCAGTGCTGACTTGGCAGCCTCAGAAGAGAGCCTGCTCCTGCCTAGCAGACACCCTAGATGTGTTTGTTTCCTGGAATACTCCCCCACTCCTTTCTCAGCGTTCTGTCTGAACTCAGGTAAGACTACCCTCAGGACCATCTTCACAAGCTCTCAGAATGCAGTTGTGCAGGTGTCCTGTCCAGTCACCCACCATTCACTCTAGGACATCAACACTAGGTTCTGAAGATGCCCTGAAGTAAGGGGGTCAGCCTGGTACACCTCTGTGAGTCCAGGGACACACATTCCAATCTGGCACTGCAAGGAAACCCAACGGATACAGGGGCCCTCATCCCTTAGCCCAACAAGCCAACCAAGAATCACTAGGCCTCATCTATGCTACGATCCAGCCAGCCATCAAGAGTTCTTTGGGAATGCATTTTTGCCATTGCTGCTTCTCTTGTCATTTGAAGGACAGAACTAGAGAAGACATGATGGTAGCAGTCCATGCTAGTAGCCGATGTTAGCCAACTAGACCCTATGTCCCCAAAGTTCCACACACTCATAGACCAGTACCACCAGCTGGAGACTAGCGCAAGCCCCAGGGTAAACATTTCACACTCAGACCATAACCTGGGCTTATGGGAAGCCTATCCTAGGGAGGCGGAGCAGCAAGTATGGAGAAGAATGGCGGAGAAACCTCTGAAAGAGCAGGCAGGGTTCCAGCTGTCTCCCCAGCAGGACGTCGTTAAAGGGAGTGGCTCGGAGGAAGGCTAGGGAGATAGTGACAATGATCCTATGTGACAGACCCCAAGGGTGAGCGGGGCTCAACAGTTACATCTGGTAAGGAGGGACCCAGATGGGCTAGAAGGTGGAGATAGAACACCATAAAGAAAGGGATCCCTGGAATTAATATTAGAAGACTTGGAGCTCCTCATAGAGAGAAGTGTAGAGTTCCCACATGAGGTGGTCATCGTGCAAACAAAGCACGGTCTAGACTGTCACTCAGCCAGTGCCTGGAATGCAGGGCATATGTATTGCACCTTGGAGAAGTCTCAGTAACCAGACACAAGGACCACCGAGTGCATGGTTCCATATATATGAAATCTCCAGAACCATGGGGGAGTCAAGGACATGGAAAGCAGGCTAGTGACTGCTCAGGGTTGGGGACAGAGTGGGGACAGAGCCCGGCTGCTAATGAAATGTATGACTTTGGGGAGAGGGGTGTACTGGGAATACAACTACAAAAATTTAATGGTTGGGAGCTGTCCAACACTAGACCCTAGCGAAACACTGTGTACATGAACCAGCATTGAGCTGTATTGTTATATGGATACATTTCTAGTATGTGAATTACACCTCACTAAAGCAGTTATTAAAAGCATTAACAAGAGAACTTAGAGGCCTTTGTTTTAGAAAAATGTGGTACTTCCTAAAGGAAAATGATTAAATTTACAAATCAGGTTTCAAATGTTGGAAGGAATTAAACCGACTGTATATTAACAGCACCAAAAATAATGTTAAGGAGAAAATTATAAAATTGGAAATAAAAGGTTAAGAGAGCATAAGATTTTGAGATAAAAGGAAGGAGACTCTCGGACAGCCACTCCTTTAAGGAAGTCAGCCGAGCAAGTCCCCTTGCCCTCTCCGTTCTAAACCTCGGTGCCCCACTCCCAACACTGTATGGTAGATTCTCAGGCTTGCCCAGTGGCGTCCTCTTGAGGTCCAGACCATGGTCCACCTGAGGACACCTCTGTTCACGACACACACACACTGTGGGGGAATCCAAGCCTAGTGTGGCAGGCACTGTTTTAAAGCCAGTTGGAAACCAGGCTGATCCTAGCAGAGACAAAATTATAGAAGAACGTGGGGTGGGGGAAGAGAGGTGACCTTCACTTCCGTAACCAGATTATGAGCTTTCTGTGAGCAAGAGAGATGTCTTCTATGTCCCCAGCCCATGACAGAGTTAAATGTCAGTGCAGAACTGAACAGAACTGAGTTTATAACTACCCAGGAGCCGTACAGAAAAGAGGGCTAAGCCAGATCCCGACTTGAAGATTTAACGTTAAGAAGTGATACGTGATCTCCATGGCACACGAAAGGCATGGGCTTAGAGTTGCAGGCCCACCCCAGCCGGACAGATGCTTGCTGTTTCCTCTCAGAGCCATGGTCTCCCTGTCTGTAGCAGAGGGGCTATACACTCATTTATTGCAGGGTCGCTATGATGGTTATTAATTCCATCCATGAGCTCCTAACCCAAGCCTCTATCTAACTCTAGCACACCTTATTTTCAGGAAATGCCAGATTTTTTTCCTTCCCGCCAAGTCACAACTGAACCTGGCTTACTTCACTACCTGGTTTTAGGCAATCTGGGCTTTCACATCGATTCACAGACCTGTCAGTGAGACAGTGCCTGTGCCAACACTATCTGGCCTGATGCCCAAGGAGCCACCATTCATTCTCAGAACCAGCACCAGGCTATCGGCATAAATAGCACCTGGTCCACTCAATAAGAACAGGAGGCCCCTGAAGGCTCCCAGACTGGCCACTATACCCACTACACCCTTGCTCTCCTCCTTCCTGCTGACACATCTGTCTCCAAAGCAGCCCATACTCCTCTTCCCACCAGCTCCTTCCACCAGGACCCAATCCATCGGCCATCAAGAGAGAGTGGAGCTGGTTCTGACGGGACTCCATTCGGAGCCAATAGCAGGTTTGCTAATGATATTCCATTGCATTTTTTAAATTCCTGTCTGCTGTGACAAGTGGGGCACAGAAGGAAAGGATGGAGCCAGCGGGAGGGAGCTACAACTGCCCATCCTCCTCCCTCTTGCTTTCCTCCCTCTGCCTTCTGCATTTACATCCCGGGCAGACAGCAGCCTGAATCCAACTGCCATTCCAGCAGCCTGAATCCAACTGCCATTCCGGCAAGCAAGCAGGCTCCTACAGACAGGAAGAAAGTGAAAACAGGAGGTGGGGAGGGAGTTGCAAAAAGGGGGGAGGCAACAACAGAAAGGGGGAGGTTTTTCCCAAGTTAAGTCGCACCATTTGGCCAGGAGTCTGGTTGTGAGAAGGCTGTGTGTGCCACCAAACGTTGGAGAGAAGCTTCGCCACAATCTCTGGCTGTCTTACTAAAAACCAGAACTCAGGGTGGACACAGTGTCTCTAGGCTCTGTTAGTGAGATGGGCTTGGGTTAGCAGAAAGGGCCAAGGGGAAGCCAGGTGAGCCTGTGATCTCAGCGCTTGGGAAGAAGAGGCAAGAAGACTGTGAGGTTGAAGCCAGCCTGGACTGCAGGAGAAACCGGCTTAAAAGAAAAAAGAGGAGAAAAATTGTAAAGAGCTAAAAATGGGAGCCTAGATGTGACCACAACGTTCCTGCTGAAAGAAGGTAGAAACCAGCTGTCACTGCTGCCAACCATACATGATATCTATTCCTGTCTGTCTCAGCACCCATGGGCAAAGGTGGCTAAATGCTGATAGCCTGGAATCAATTTTGGGAAGTCAAATAGTTCCCAGTGAAGTGTTTACAGCCCTGGTCCCGTGTATCCACAGCTGTGAGTCCTGCGCATGCTCTGTGTCTGTGCAGCCTGGGGTGAGGAGGCTGTCTGTGGCTGACAGGCAGAGGGGCTTAGGGGTAGGAGTGCAATTAACCAAATGGATCCATTTGTGAAATCGAAAGCCTGGGGAAGCTGGGTGGTTTCCCTGCATGAGTCAGAAGACAGGTGTCTGCTCTGAGTGACCCCAGATGACAATGAGTTGGGGCACTGGGCACAGGAAGGGTTCCTCCTGCTGGGAGGGGAGGAGAAGGGAAAGGGCAAAGCGCAGAAGCAGATGCCTGGAGCAGCTCCAGATGGCAGGGGGCTGAGAACAAAGAGAGAAGAGACAGAGAAGACCTGAAGGGCAGGGCTCCTTCCTGAGAAGGCTTCCCAGCTGGAGCCACCAAGTCGGAGTCACATCTGGGACCCGGAGGACACCGCTCAGGATCACCATGCAGTGTTCTCAGGAACCTGGACAAACCAAGCTGGAAACACCCTTAGCCCCAAACCTTGAGTGAGCTGCTGAGAACCAGAGTCCGACTGTGGGGACCCTGACATGGGCGTGGTGTTGTCTCAGGTCCTTAACCTCTGTGACTTCGATTTCGTCATCAGAGAAAGCTGAGTACTAAGGATTTTTGTTTCGAAAGAGCTGCTGTGAGAGAACACGGAAGCTACATGCGTGTGCAAAGCACGGGCCCCACATGCAGAAGCACTCCGATATACACTGTGATAAGGATAGCCATTGCCACTGGCCAAACACCCACGCGAGCGGGTCCTGGTCTCGCAAGAGTCACGTGTCTGTCCACACACATTCTCTGCACTCTTTCAGCTTCTGTCCGTCCGTCTTCGAAAGATGTTTCCTCTCCATTACATCTGGCTGTGCAGTGTGGCGTCATGATGATAAAACCAGCCCTGGACGGCGCACTTAACGAATGTGATGAAAGAAGGGAAACTGAGGCAGGACTGAGGACTGCCGACTAGGCGGATACATCTGAGACACAGCTGGACTGAGCATGCTCTGATCCGGGATCTCACAGACAGTGGGCTCCAGGCTCCAGGGTGTTTGTGTCCCAAGAAGGCCAGGAAGGGACGCTAAGGAGAGGAGATTAGAAAGTAGGACTGGCAATCAAAAAGGTGCCCAGAGGACCGGGGAGGCTGAAAGATGAACTAAGTCTTCGGCGCTGATGAATCTTGGAGAACTGTCCCCTACCCTTTTCCGCCCCACTCCGAGAAACCAGCATGGCTTTTGCTGTCAGTCTTCCACGTGTAGTAGAGGGGGAAAGTAGAGGGGGTATCGTTCAAGTTCAGTTCTTAACAATGGTGGATGAAAAAGACCCCAGAATCAGCTGGGTTTCTGCAGGGGTTCCCTAAGCCGGCAGTTCTGTAGCTCAAAGGGGGCCCTCCTGGAGACTACTGGGATCCCTGCATTATGTCACCTTCATGTTCTGTCTTTTACATCTCTTTCTCTGCCTCCTCAGCCTCTGGTAGGACAGAAGCTCCAGGGACCTTTCTCTGAGCAGGTGTCTGGGCCGCTCTCCCCCACAGCCTCCTGGTAGTGGGTTGTCGTCTTCCTCACTTCTTGTGTGTTAGCCTCTACCCTCTGTGGAGAAGGCAGATGCTGCTAATGCAGAAGACACTCTACTCCAGAAGGGAACAATGCAGACCCTGGATACAGGGCGTGGCTGCAGTGCTGTGAGCTTCCTTGCTCTTTGCACCCTGGACAGCCATCCATCTGCCAAGGCCCTGATCCTCACCCAGAGGAGGGGCTCTCGGACTGCCCCCCATATGCCAGGGCAGTCGCTCAGGAAGTACCCAGGGTGTGGGGGCCTAGGCAAAGAGGTAAGGGTCATTAACAAAGCTGTTTCCCAATGTTTCAACTAAAGTGGACAGGAAAGACAATGACAGCAACTAATGCCAGCCAACCGCCCCTCCTAGAGCAGGAGCCAGGGTTGCCCCCGCATAGCCTCCGTGGAGGGCAAGCCTCATCAGGGCTGTGGCTCTGCAGCAGACTCCTGGGGAGAAGGAAGGAGCTGTGTCCTTGAAGATCCCGGTCAGGTAAAGAGCTTGGGAGAGGGGGCGACAATGTCCACTCCTACCCCACCCTCCAACTCATGCTCAGGCAGGAGCCCCACGCATACCTTCTCTGCCTCATTCGGCCTGCTTTTTGTAACACCGGTGGAGGCTCTGCTCCAGTCTGCAGAGGGCAAGGAAACTCCAGGCTCCCAATCTGCACATAAGTCAATCAACCTGTTTCAAAGCAAACACAAGCAAAAGGCCCAGGGTTATTCCAGGTATGTGTGTGGGAAGACTGCGTGTTTTAAACTTGGTAATTTACTCAGGAAATGGCATCTCTGCCCACATCCATTTGCAGTTTCAAAGAATGTAATGGCATCTTTGTTCACTCTGCAAGAAATGGACAGAGTGCACAAGGTGCTTAAGCCGGCCTTGGGATTGGCAATTAGCTCTACCATCCACGAATTAAACTCTTTATGCTCTGACACCACAATCCAATTGCTAATTCCCCAATCTCCTAGCGGAGTTAAGTTATGAATGGAAGAACTGTGTCTCTCTCTCCTACACTCAAGGGAGAATTTACCCATAAATACCGCATTAATTTCTTAACTTCCTTAGGAGAACCACTGTGTTTTTCTTCCCTACCTACTGAAAAGCAAACAGGCTCATCACAAACAAATCCATAGCACGTTGGAAAGGGATCACACTTTATGGCTGGGAGTCAGGGGTTCCAAGTTCTAGCACGCGGCATATCTCTCAACAAGAGTGGGTCTTTGCCTATGTGTTTGCTAGCTTTTCATCTGCAAGATGGGGAGAGGATATGGTACTGTGAACCAGTGAGAACATTGGGTCACTAGTTCGCATCAGAGGCTCAAGTCCCCAAAAATGAAAATAAGATGTCACACCTAGAGAAATTAAAGCATGGTAATTTGACTATGTTTTATTTGGCAAATGTGTCTTCAGGAAGCAAAGAAATGCTTTGCTCCCACTCCCCATGAACTGGTTTCCATTCATGGTTATTGATGCTCCTCCCCCCTTTTTTTACACCCAAAGAAATGGTGTAAAACATCCATTAAAAACCAGGCATGGTGGTGCTTGCCTGTAATGCCAGGACTCAGAAGAGTGGAGAGTTCCAGGCCAGCCTGGCAGCACAGTCAAACCCCATCTCAATAAAACCAACAAACACCAAACGAAAGAATCCATTGGTTAAGGACTGAGACCCTCTTGTTTGCATTCGCAGTTGGCTCTTTAGAGAGGACCACTGTATACCTTTCCCTTGCAGGTCTGAAGGCAGAAGGCAACGTACAGAAAAGTACTTGGCTTCCTCATGGAACTGTTGTGAAATCAAGTGAGAGCTGTGGTGTGAAGATAGACAGACAGACAGACACTCCTTAGAGAGGAGTAAGATTACACCCACCTACACTTTTATCATCATCCACGAGACTTGGGGGCTAAGAAGTGAGACTTTGAATTTAGGCAACAGGCTCATCATCTGACCCAGAGCCAGTAACCTTCCAAGCAGGACATCTCACACCAGGGTATAGGGACCACACGGACACTCGATAGTGTGTGGATGACAAGAGGAGCACCTGTGGATCCCAAAAGGATGGAGAATGTGATGTGTTTGCTGTGAGCTCTAAGCATTACCCCAGATTCTAGAAGGTCGAAGAGGCAGACAGGCAGCAGCACCTACTGCTCTGTATGAAATCTGGGTTGGGGAAGGGCACAGACAGTAGGATAAGTTCTTCCAGCAGCAGCAGGACCAGGCATGGATGATGATGATGATGATGATGATGATGATGATGATGATGATGATGATGATGATGATGATGATGGAAGGGATGTCTGGGGTTGGACCAGCTTCAAAACAGGCTCTCCCTGTCTTCTTGTATTAATATCTGCAGGGGTTCCTTATCTCTCTTTGGCAAGCAAATTTTCACTATTGTGATATTTCCCTCTGCCACAAAAGAAATGCTTTTGTAGAGGAATGCCTAGACTATCTCACCTGGGGATTCCACTGTGCCACAAGAGCACACTTCCTAGAAGGACAAACTCCAAATTTTTCTAGTGTTTTATTCTTGTACTTCCTCCCTCTGGATACACAGTCTGTGCTCAGGGAACAAAGATCTGTTTTTTTCTCTTCCAGAGACAAAGATTTTATTGTAGATGAAGTTGTTTTCTGTACTGCCAGCTGGCTCCCAAATAATCACACAGTCTTTTAATTATAAATTCCTGGCTAATAGCTCAGGCTTATTACTAATTAACTCCTACATTTTAAACTAACTCATTTCTACTAATCTATGTGCTGCTCCAAGGCTGGTTTACCGCATCTATGTACTTTCCATGCTGCTTCTTCTGTGTCTGGCTGGAAACTCCTCTGACTCCATCCTTCTTCTTTCCAGTGTCCTAGTCTGGTTCTCCCACCTAACCAGCTCCTGTCCAGCTATCGGCCAGCCACGTTCTTTATTAAACCAATCACAGCAACATGTATTTATGCAGTGTGAAGGAATATTGTACATTTTATTTCAGTTATTGTTTGAGTAGCTAAACCTACATACGCAAATACAAAAGAGTACATTGTAAAAATAGGTTTTATTAGCAAATCTCCTTGCCAAGCCTGCCTCCATCCAGCTTCCTAAGCCCTACTCACTTGGCTGTTGCTGGTCAACCACTGTCACCAGATGTGTGCATCGTTCAAGAGTGAGTCTGTGCACACGTAAACGGAGATAAGCAAAGCAGCCAGCTACAGGATCACAGTTTCAATCCTAGCACTCAGGAGGTGGAGGAAGAAAGCCAGATTAAAGGTCAGCTTGAGCTACATGGTGAGTTTGAGGCCATCTTAGGCTGGCCACACAATGAGACTTAGTCTCAAAAAAACCAATATTGGGACTGGAGATATGGCTCAGCATTTAAGAGCATTTCAGAGGACGTGGGTTTAGTTCCCAGCACCCACAACTGTCCTTAACTTGAGTTCTAGGTGACTTAGCACCTTCTTTTGGCATCTCCAGGTATCAGGTACACATTCAGGCAAAAATTCACATATAAAATCAGAATAATAATTCTTTAAATAAAATAAATATGAAGCATGATTTTCCTACCTTGTTCTCCAACCCCAGTAAATAAATATCCTGAGTATTATTCTGTATTAGTTCACATAAAACTACCACATTAATAGAAGCCGAGTGTTACAAGATGTGAGCGTATCAGGTGCTTACCCTGTCCTCTCTTGAGTGACAATCGGATGGCTTATAATCATTTGACATGGAAAGTGGCTTTGACACTTGTCTTTGGGTAAATGTGAATTCTTGCCTTTGCAAGATTACATTTAGGATCAAATCACTGACACAATGTTTTTATTTTATTTACTATTGGGTCTCTGCGTGTGCACGAAGTGTGTGAGTGTGTGCACACAGGTGCCATGGTAGCTTTGTGGAGGACACCTCTGGTGAGTTTGGGACCCAAGGATCAAACTCAATCGCTAAGTTTCACAGCTTGACCCACTGAGTCATCTCACCTGCTCTTCAGGATCAAATCATGAACGCAGACTTTTGAATAGCAGAGAATTTGGCTAAATTATTCTCCATGAGTCACATATAAAGAATCACACTTTACTCTCCCACAGCAGTGGAAAGGAGGGGTTCCTGATTCTCCTTTCCTAAAAAACTACATGGTTAGCTTTTGTCTTTTTGTTTCTGGCAGTCTGACACATATAAATTAATATCTGTTTTGTGGTTTTCTTCCTACGATGAGATGGAGTGGACATCTTCACTTCCTTTAAATTGTTCCTGTTCTATTTGTTCCTACAGGTTTGAAGGAATCTTAAGATGAAAATTACCACTTTGTAGGGGAGATAAAAATCACTATATCATGCTCTGTTTTGCTGTGAAAAATGTTTTCCTAGCTCAATGGATCTTTCATTTTGTCACTATTTTGTGTCATACACAGGCTTTCTTTATTTCAAAGCTATCTTTAAACAGTTCCATGATTTTTGCTAAGATTTAGATCCTGTCATTTTCTATGATTAATCTTTTTTTTAATATTTATTTACTTATTATGTATACACTATTCTGTTTGTGTGTATGCCTGCAGGCCAGAAGAGGGCACCAGACCTCATTACAGATGGTTGTGAGCCACCATGTGGTTGCTGGGAATTGAACTCAGGATCTTTGGAAGAGCAGTCAGTGCTCTTAACCGCTGAGCCATCTCTCCAGCCCTATGATTTATCTTTTATCCATCTGAAACCTCCTTTGAACTTACATGAGAGAATAAGCTAATGGTATCAAGACTGTTTTCCCAGCACTGGGTATGGAAGAGTTCACCTTTTACCTTCTGGTTTAAATGATGTCTTTGGGTCAGTAAAGGTAGCTCAGTGGGTAAAGTCACTTGCCATGCCAGTATGAGAAACTAAGTCCAGATCCCCAGGACCTATGTAAGGCTGGAGCTGGTAGCACACTCCTCTCATTCCAGCACAGAGAGATGGGAGGCAGAGATGGAAGAATTCTTGAAAGTCACAGGCCAGCTAGCCGAGGGTACACAGCAGTGAGCAGCAAGACCCTGTCTCAAACAAGGTGGGAGGTTAGGATCAAACCGAGGCTGTCCTCTGACCTTATGTGTGCCATGGATATGCCTGCTTATACCCACACACTCAAGCATGCACACACAGTCACACACGTCTCTGACACATACACACGTGGGTAAAAGGAAAGCAATCAATAAGTAGAATATTGTCTTTAAAACCTTAAGGGAGAAAAGATTATAGGACATATGTGATAGCAAAGTAGAAGAGCAGATTACTAGGGGTGGAAAGGGTTAAGCAGGGATGGGGAGAAAAGGAGATGGGGGAAAAGCTAACCCAAAATGAAGGACATATGGAAAAGTCATTTGGAAACCTACCATTTTTAAAAGCCAATTAAAAACTATATCTTTAAAAGAACTTGAGGGAGCCTACAGAGGTAGATAATGTAGCTTCCATAAACCACAGGTGATTAAGTGAAAACCCAGTGTAAGACACCTTCCTATGAGCTGTTTGTTGGGGAGACCTAGAGCCTCCAAAGCAATACAGGCTATCTCCATGGATGCCAGGGGCTGGGTTGAAGCCTGAACGCAAACATCCCAGACTCTTTGGATATATGGATGCCAGGAACTGAGGTGAGGCTTCCACCCAAACAATACTACATAATTTTCTTTTAGGAATTAGGGAATGTGGATGCTCTGGAGGTAGCTCACCCAGTGATGCGCTTGTGTGAAAAGAGCTAACTCAATCCTGTGCCAAATCCTGATGTGGGATTCCCTTCTGAATGCTGTGAATACCATTGGTTAATAAAGAAACTGGCTTGGCCTGATAGGGCAGCATAGAAGGCAGGGAAAACTAAACTGAATGCTGAGAGAAAGAAGGCAGAGTCAGTGAGAAGCCATATAGCCCCACCAGAGATAGACACTGAAACTTTACCCGGTAAGCCACAGCCTCGTGGCAACACACAGATTAATGGAGATGGGTTAATTTAAGATATGAATTAGCCAGAAATATGCTTAAGCTATTGACCAAATAGTATTGAAAATAATATGGTTCCTGTGTGATTATTTCAGGGGGTCTGAGCAACCAGGAACAAACAAGCAACCTACAACAATCTCTTTCAGATTGTAGAAGAGAAAGGTCACTTTCCAACCAATTCTATGAAGCTGGTGTGACCCTGAGACCAAAACCAGGCGTCTAAAACAAAAGAAGCCAAAGAATGTAGACCAAATAATATTTCTCAAAAATAGGTTAAAAAATCCGTAATAAAATACTAGCAAACAGGAATCAGTGGTACCTAAAAACAACTCTTCACCACAGACAAATAAGGTTCACTCAAGTAGGCAAGTCAATATTTTTAAATGAACTAGTTCAATCCACCACATTAATGGACTAAAGGAAAAAAATCAGGGGCCCATATCAATCAATACAGAATCAACCACTAACAAAATTCAGCGGCATTCATAGTGAGAACCACAGACACTGAAAGAAACTTCCTAAGCTTGGTTCTCTTCTTGTTTGTTTTTACAAACATCTGCGAAAATCCACAACTAAGATCATAGTGAGTGGTGAAAACGTGAATCCTGTCCTGTTAGTGGGCACAGGCAAGTGTGCCTTTCAACACTGTTGCTAAGCACAGTATTGCTGTCCCAGGCAGTGATAAGTCAAGAAAAGGAAATGTATGGCACAAAACTCATAAAGGAAAACATAAAACTATTTCTAATTACATATGATAGTGTACAATCCCACTATTAAAGCATTCTTAGAACTAATAAATAAATTCATCAAGATTGTGTGATAATGGATAAACATATAAAATTAATAGCATTTCTACATGAAAGTCATAACCGTAAGGAAACAAACATTTAACATACAATATCATTTACAATCCCTCAAATATCCTTAGGTATAAAATAAACTGAACAAGTAAATGACTCAAGCTGGGCATAGTGGTTTCCACCTCTAATCCTAGCACTTGAGGCACTTAGGCAGGAAGACTGCCATGGTTTGAGGCCAGCCTGGGCTACAGAGCGAGTTCTAGGACAGCCTGAACTACAGAGCAAAGCCTTGCCTCAACTGACAACATCAACAACAAAATATGCACAAGACCTATGTGAACATTTTAGAAAATTTATAAAAAATTAAAAATAATAGGAATAAATAAATACCATGCTCATGGATTTGACTCAACACAGCAAAGAGGCAAATTAATCCCAAGTTGACATACTAGTTTTATGTAACCCTTCAAAAATTTCTACATGATTGTTAGTTGAAATAGACAAGATTATCTTTAAACTTACACAGAAAAATTAAAGTAATTGGAATTGCTTAAACAATTTGAAAAAAAAAGAAAAATCAAGAAGCAGAATCAATTAATTTAGGTAAAAGACTAACTATATAGATATAGAAGTAAACATTGTGTATGAAGGACAAAGGAACAGATCAAGAAGATTAACAAAAAGGGGAGCATGAGAACTTTCTGCAATGAAGGACACTCTCCGTATCTTAATTATAGTGGTGCTACCAAATCATGTGGGCGTGGCAAAATCCACTGGACTGTAGATCCAACAAAGGTGAATGTCATTCTCTATAAATTATAACTCAACACACCTAACTTGGCAGGAAAGTACCTTCAGGTACATGCATTGTGATGCATCAGAACCTGGCAGGGCACCTTACAGAGAGAGGGCACACACGCACAGAAAAGATAGACACCCCACTCTATAACTAATCCTTTCTCCAAATAACGGCATCACCTGCCTATGAAGCAGAGCTATTATGACCTAAACACCTTGTGTTAGTACCACAGTACTTTATGTTGGCAGATAAATTTCAACACCAGAGGACAAAACCAGTGACCTCAGTGTGCTTAATGAGATGGTGATTGACCAGTCCCCTAGTTACCATCTTTCTTGAGCTAATAGAGATGGTCACTGTGTCCTCTTTGTCACATCTTCCCTTGTCAACTTTAAATACCACCTTTAAGTCTCCTTTTCTTTCTCAATCCTCTATTCTCTCAATTTCCTGGTGCTGAGAGCATGGGCTGCACCCAGGAGCTCCTCTTACACACACACACACACACACACACACACACACACACACACACACACATCCCTTGCTCTGGTGTCCTGAATGCAGTCACACCCCAAGTCCCATCCTTATGTTGCAAATCTCCAGCTTTAAATCTAACTCAAACCTCTTCACTTTCAAACCTACACAGCCACCTGTCCATATGACACCTTTGGTGGTCTTCCTAACAAGTATCTTGGAGCCAACAAATCTCAGGTTCTTCTCTAGCACCCTGCCAAACAGTCTGTGCTGTGACACCCTGAGAGCCCAGTGTCTCCTCTCCGTCTCTGCTCTCACAACTGAACGAGAGCAAATTCTGCCACCTCAGAGCCTCAGAGCACCACACTCTCCTCCATCCTCCTCTCCTGCTACCCTACACCCCAATAATCCCGAACTTCAACCAGTTCCTTAGCACTTAGCTAACACATCCCCATCTTTTACTGTGTCTTTTCCCGTGAAAATATAAGATACTTGAAAGACAGAGGGTTTATCTGTTTTATTCACGTCTGTATCGCTGAAATCTGAAACAATGCTAACACTATAGAAAGTGTAATCTGTGATGATTAATCCTCATGATCAATTTGATTTGATTTACCTTAGAGCCACCTAGACACACCTCTGGCTTATCTGAGGAGGGAGGACCCACCCAGAATGTGGATGGTATCACCCCATGAACTGGGGGGTCCAGACTTAATACAACAGAAAAAGCAAGTTGAGCAGCGGCATTTACCTCTCTGCCTCCTGACCATGGAGGTTTTGTGCCCTTACCACACCTTTCACACCCTGAGGGACTGTGTCCCCTCAGTGAGACAATAAATCCCCGTAAGTTGCTTTTATCAAGCATTTTGTCCCATCAATGAGTGAAGTAACTGATACAGATACAGTGGTCCAAATCATCTGTTGTAAAATAAGTGCATTCACACTTCAGCAAAGACCAAACTTCCTGTATGTACTCCGGTTTCCCCAGTCTCTCTGGAGTTCCCCAGCACTTAGGGTTTCAAGTATGGCCTTCTATACGATGCAGTATTGGTACCAAGCTAAGCTCTTACTGTCCTGCGGGGTTCTGAGTCTTTCAAAGCTTAGCTCTTAAGTCTACTAGTTTATTTGTGTGCGTTGTGCATGTGTGCGTGCGTGCGTACATGTGTGTGTGCGTGTGCATAAGCGTACATGCTTGTTTGTAGGTCAGAAAACAACTTTTGGAAGTCAGTTCTCTCTTCCGCCCACCATGTGGGTCCTAGGAATTAATCTCAGTTCATCCAGCTTACTGGCAAGGGCTTTATGCCACGAGCCCCCTCGCTGCCCCCATTTATTTATCTTTCGTAGCCTCTTCACCCCAAGCACATGAGTTGGCTGTTCCTACAGCTCAAGTTCTGACAGACTATTCAGTTTGGTTAGTATGAATCTCATATTTACTAAACACGTTTTCTACACCTGATCCCCCTTCCTTTTCAATGTTATCAGCGTAACACCCCGTGAGGACAAGGATGAGTATCTGTCTCCTCTTCACAAGCTTGAACAATCCTACTTTCTGAAACATTCCAGCATGTTCACAATAGCTGGGTTTAGTGTACCATCACCCTCATACAGTAACGGAATTTCATGTACCATCACCCACATATGGTATCCCGGGTTCAGTGTACATCACCCTCATACGGTAGCTGATACGATAGCTGGATTTAGTGTACATCACACTCCCATGTCATAACTAATACTAAAGCTCAAATGATTTTCAAAATCTTTTCTCTGAGGAAAAACAGAATCACCTCACCCAAGATCATACACTCAGGGGGGAGCCAGGAGCTGAAGCGGGGCACACTGATTTAGGTCATATGACTGTCCCTCTTGCCATCCTTCTTACTTTAATACTACTGGAAAGCAGAGGACTTGCTCAAGGTGGCACGGGAGTCACTTGTGGGACGAAGAAAGAGGCTGGTTGATCAATAGTCTTCTCAGAACGGGAGTCACTTGTGGGACGGAAGAAAGAGGCTGGTTGATCAACAGCCTTCTAGGCAGACTTCAGGTTCTCTTTCTTGTTCCCACAACTGCAGTCAAAGTTCCAAGAAGAGGTGTCGAGGAGGAAGGGTGCTGAGACAGGAGGATGCCATTTTGTCAAAGCCAACAAATACACGACATGCTAGACAGTGCTCTGGAAGGCCCAGCTGTTCTCCACAGGTGGGAACCAACGGCTGTGCCAGAGACTGGCACCACGAGCCTTGGCTGTAAGATGGATGGGAAGAGAGACGGCCAAGTGTTGCCAGCTACCCACCTCAGTCTCAAGAGGGTCCCCTGGTTCTGGCTTACGGTAGAGGACCCCTCATCATTTATAGGAGCATCTCTGCTGGCTTCTGATTTAGCAGATGCTTGTGCTCCAATTCCCCCCATGCCTGCACTTTCTGTTTCTCCCATTGGCCTGGAAGTCTCCTGCAGCAGTCTGGACTTTGTGGGGATGGACTCATTCCACTTAGAGCTGTCTGAAAATAAGGGGAAGGCTTATACCATGATGAAAGTTTCCATCATGGCCAAAGGTAGCTTCAGAATCACCTGAGCTCTTTTATCTCCCTCTCCACCGAGGACACGTGTGCTTTCATCCCTCCCTGCAGAGACCACAATGGCCAATTTGACCGTGAGAGACCTGGTGACTGTGGTCAGCAAAGGTATCTTGGTGTCGAGTCTGAGCAGGTGCAGTGCTCAAGTCTCACATATCTGCACCGAGACGCAGAGAGATGAGTTTCCGCCCTGTCTCTCATCCTCTCTGTATTCCTGCTGTAAGAGCTGCTGCATACCCCCGTCGGCAGAACAGACAGAAAGAAAGGGTAGAAGGACTGGCCCAGGCAACAGCACAGAAGCAAAGAGCACCCCCAAAGCCACAAAGTGATCTGCCTTCCCAGTGGCTTGGTCCAAGCTGCTTACAGAACAATGACAGGGAACAGGATTCCTGGGAAGAAGTCTACACTTTTGAATAGCAAACACTATTCTCCTTTAATACCACAAACAGACTTATGACTTTTCTTGGTCCGTGGGGATTATTATTTTATTCCAGTCTTAATCATCTTGTGTTAGTTAAGCTATTTTATTAAAAAATTCATCAAGTGTTAAGCAATAAAGATGAACAATGATATCATGTGGAGTTGGAGAGATAGCTCATTGGTAAGAGCACACACTGTTCTTTCCAGAGGACCGGGGCTCGCTCCCTGAACCCATGTGGCAGCTCACAACTATCTGTAACTCCAGTTTCAGGGGATCCCACACCCTCTTCTGGCCTCTTAGGACACCAGACAAACATGATGCACATGGACATACATGTAGGTAAAAATTCCCATACACATAAATATTAATAAAAATGATATCATGTTTATATTTTTTCCTTATAGCCTTAGTGTAGTGAATCTGGAAATGGGCCTTGAGATTACAGATCAAGGTATGAATTCCAGTTTGTGTCTGATTATCTGCAAGTGACCATCTACAGGACTTTGGGTGAATTACTCCACCTATTAGTGTTTTGGTTTCCCTGTGTCTAAATGAGGGGCACTATTCCTTTTCGGTTCCACATGTATCTAAACTCTTTGGCTAACACAGCCTTTCCCAGCTGGCCCCGCCTCAGCTGTCATTGCCCGGGGCTCAGCAGCCCCAACCTGTCCACACCCCCATTCACCTGGCATTATCTCTTCCACAGGCCTCCCGCTCACTCCTCACACGGCAACAGGGAAGACACTTCCATAGAGAGGCCTTCCCTTGTCCCCTCAACTAGACCTGGTTAAATCAGTCTTCCCAGCAGAGCCCCGGAGAAGTCAGTGTGCAGACCAACGGATGGTCTCTTGTATCCTTGTCAAAATGAGCAGGTGATAATCCCTGATGAGCTAGGGTGTGGTCCCGCTAGTGTGACTATTTCTAACAAGTTCTGGGTGATCTGATGCTCCCGGGAGGAGAATGACCCCTTAGACACCCACAATTGGTCCGTCAACATTATTTGTATTTCCTGCCTAACCCGGGCCCTGGGTAGCCCTCTGCCCTGTTCAGCCTTTGCTGCCTGGTTGAGAAAGGTTCCAGAAAGGTCTAATGACTCAATGGAGCAACAGCCGCAATGCGGGCAGCCTGGTTTCTGGTCAGAGTTAAAGAGAGGCTATCACAATATACATGCTACATGCTGCAGACAGATCTTAAAGCAAGGGCCACATCTTCTACTTCTTCCCCACTCCAACTCATTCCTGGGAGGTCTTGGGCCCATAGCTCAGTTCTTGGAAGCATTTTTGCTGAGTGGATGACTAAATAAGCACATGCATCAGAGGCCCTATGGCCCATGGTCCTTTAGGGGCAGGCAACACATGCAGAACAGCACAGTTTGCCCATCACTGTCTCTCCCTGTAGCCCAAACCTGGCCTTTACCAGAGGGGTCAAGAACACAGAATTTAAATATAGGTCCCAAAGACCAAAGAGTCACCAAGCATTCCTCAGGCAAACAAACAAGTGACAGAGCCCAGGAGGGAGGGTTATTGTTTTAAAAATTATTTCCGTAGTCCTCAAAGAACTGGAACAAAGCGGAATTGTCGTGGCTGCCTCCCCTGCAAGAATTCACATTCTAGACTCGTCTAAATGCCAGTGCAAATGCTGCTCAGAACATGATTATTAAACCCAGCAAGCAGCTGACACCCCGAGGGTGGGGGCTGGGAGTCTCCCTCCTTCCATTATGCAGCAGCTTTGAGCAATGAGTCTTCTCTGCTTTCAGTGTTTCTACTGCCCAGCCCCAGTTGCCTTCCTCCTTACCATTCCCTTTGGCCTACTCCATGCTGCCTCCCCCAAGATAGAGAGTGGGGAGCTATGTGTGCAGTGTGGAGGTTTCTGGGAGAAAAATGATCTCATGGAAGCTAGTAGACTGGGCTGGTTCTGGGATATCAAACCCATTTGCAGAGCCCATTCCCTTCCTTCTCAACCTCCAGGAGACCCGGTAGAAAGTAAAAACCAGGAGATTTTATCTGAGATTTAAGATTCTTCAAGGGGATCACGGAGTTAGAGGAGCCACTCATACAAAAGGGGGTTGGGAACTTCCACACTCAAACTCAAATGTTGGGTCTTGAATACTTAAAAGTGAAAAATTACAGCATGTTATTGAAGTGATACCCAGGCTACCCTCTCAGAGGTATTACATGCAGAGGTCATGTGACTCATGCAGCTGTCCTGGTTAACTGGCAGCATGCTGATGAAGCACTCTGGTCCAGCACCCTACCACTGAGCTCCATCTTCAACCCCTTGTGCATTTTAAGCTCTGAGACAGGTTCTTACACAGTCACCCAGACTGGCCTTAACCTCTATTAGTAGCCCAGGCAGACTTTGAACTTGTGATTCTCCTGCCTCAGCCTACTGAATAGCTGGGATTACAGATCTGTACCATCAGCTTGGAGACCAAAGGCAGATACCCTGTTTGCCTGCCATTCTGTTGATTCTGGCCACATTGAGAGTCATCGCTGAATGGACAGGGTAGCGAGAATGAATGCACGCCCTCTAACCAGCTCCCAAAGAGCAGAGGTGAATGACACAAAAGGGCCAGCCATGTCCACCGCCTGCCAGATCCCTGATGACCGGCAGACAAAGGGACAGCTCTACGTTCATTCAAAAGAGGTAGAGACCAGGGGAGGTTTCCAGGCAATGCAGGCCGTTGGGTATATTAGACCATTTAGGTTCAAAATGCTTGAAGGAGTAGGAATTGGGTAAGCCGGGGGTGAGGTGGGAAGATCATGAGACACTAGGAGGTGGATTCACAACAGCTTAGTTCTGGTCTCAGGGCAAGAGGGAAACGGTTTGAGCAGAGAAGAAAGTTTGCATGGCAGATAAGTGGGAGAACTGGAGAGAACGTGGGAAGCTTTGAATGCCAGGCTAGGGTGTTCTCTGTTATCAACTGTGTGAACAACACGAGGCGTTCCTACAGCAAGAGGCCTGGGTGAGCCAGCAAAGCTAATACTCCTTCAACACTCTCCTCTGTCACCCAAGTCCCCTCTCAAGCCATTATTGCTATTAGCCTAGAAGCTATCTTTCTGGCAGACAGAGGAACTCAAGATACAGTACATGTGAACCGCCAGAACTTCCTGAACCAAAGTTTGTGTTCAAGAGGGAAACCGACGGTAGAAACGACAGGTAAATCTTGAGAAGCGAGTCCAACAAGGCATGAGATGGAAGTGAGCTAATGAGATGGAGGAGCATGAAGGATGGAGGCAGAAAGCTAACAGGCTTGCAGTGGTACCCAAACTGACCAGTGGGAATTCATGCTGTGGGTGTTGCTTGGAGATAGAAGAAGAGAAGGGGCATTTTTGAAAGGTAAGAATTGAGGAGAGTCAGCTGAGTGATGGTGTCACACACCTTTAACCCCAGCACTTGGGAGGCAGAAACAGGCAAATCTCTGTGAGTTCGAGGCCAGCCTGGTCTACAGAGCAAGTTCCAGGACAGGCTCCAAAGGTACAGAGAAACCCTGTCAAAAAAATAAAAAATAAAAATAAATAAAAAAATAAAAAAGAATTGAAGGAGAGTCTAAGGCAGTGATTCTCAACCTTCCTGATGCTGAAGTCCCTTAACACAATTCTCCATGGTGTGATGAACCCACATCCATAAAATTATTTTGTTGCTACTTCATAACAGTGATTTTGCTACTGTTATGAATCATAAGTATCTGACATGCCGGATATCTGATATGCAATCCCCAAGGGGGTTGTGACTCACGGTTGAGAATCACTGATCTAGAAGTGCAGAGGCAAGGAACAGTTTCTATTATAAATGGAACAAAGATGTTGGGATTTAGGGTTTTCAAAGAAGAATTTACCACACCAATCAAGAGAGTAAGAGAGCTCTCCCAGGGGCTCAGGACACAGCTCAGTGGCAGAGGACGTGTCTAGCAGACACAGTGACCTGGTATCTATCCCTACCTAGCACCTACAAAAAAAGAATCAGCAATAATACCAGTTCAGAACTGAATGGAACCTGGAGAACTGCCCCAGTAGCTCAATCAGGAAAAAACTCTAGGAACAAGAATGGCCAAGAAGAGGTGGTAGGAAGCTCTAATCCATATTTTAAAATTTGAAAGTAGGCCAGGTGGTCACTGTGCATGCCTTTAAACCTATCATCCATGAGGCAGAGGCAGGCAGATCTCTGAGTTCAAGGCCAGCCTGGTCTACAGAGTGAGTTTCAGGACAGCTAGGGTTACACAGAGAAACCCTGTCTTGAAAAACCAAAATAATGATCATGATGACAATACTACTACTATTACTACTACTACTACTACTACTACTACTACTACTGATGATGATGATGATGATGATGATGATGATGATGATGATGATGATAAATATCTGAGAGCTGGGCAGAATGGCACAAGCCTGTCTTCCCAGATTCTCAGAAGAGAAGACCACAGATAGCATCGGCCCAGAAGTTTAAAGTCAGCCATGGAAACACAGTGAGACCTTATATCAAAGAAAGGAGAACATAAAACTATGTGCTGCTGTCTTCCTCAGTGGCAAAATAATGGTTCTTGATGCACAATTATGTACTAGGAGCTAAAAACTTTCAATCTAAATTAAAAGGACTAAAGTTAAAACCAAACAAATAAACAAAAAAACTAGGCATAGGAAATTGGCTTCCAAATCCTCAGGTCTCCCTTCTCCTTCCCTGGCTCCAGGAAAGGAGGTGAAGGTTTGACCAAGCCAACCAAACGGTGATGCCACTTCCCCTTGCTAGTTGTTGGCTTAGGGACAGGTATATGGCTCAGCTGGTCAATGAAACACAAAGAAGTAAACTGAGGAAACTTCTGACAAGTATTTTGTCTCCATAAAGCATGCAGCAGAGGCATGGCATTTTATTTCCTCCAGAACTTAGCTGTTTTAGGATAAGGCATCCATTTTGTAACTATGAGGTCTGGGCGCTAAGAAGCACCAAGTCAAAGATATCAAAGCAGAAAAAAAAAAGCCAGTTCCTAAAACCTAAGTCTTACTCCAAACTGAAGTGCAACTCTCTTGAGGCCAGAAGGTAGTTAATGGCCGCTTGTTGAGTACACGCTGCTTGGGTGCTCTGTTAAGTCTTGTAAGGCAGGCAAGGAGAACTGTACAGAATCTTCACCTGCTTTCCAAGACTCTGAAATACATGACAGACAGTGAAGTTTCTCCTGCGTCCTGCACTTAGTGAGCAGGAGAGGTGAACGGAGGCACTAGGTGGAGTCAGGAAAAGCCTGACCCTGCAAAAGCAACCCAGGAAGCTGCAAGGTTGACTGGCTCAATTCAGACCAGTATAACAGTGCAATTTACTCTGTCCAGCTCAACGAACACTAACTGCACAATCTCTGTGTACAAGTCCCTTAGGAGGAGAAAATGGTGCACAACTGTGAAGGTCAGTCTTAACGGTCAATTGTATGTAACTTAGAATCACCGAATAAACAAATCTGGGAGACCTCATCTTTGAGGGATTATCTAGATTGGTTAATTAGACCCTCCCAATATGTGTGGTCGTATTCCTGGGCAAGACGGAATAAAAAGAGTGTTGAGTGTAAGCATCCATCACTTCGGTTCCTGATTGCGGATGCAACTTGACCAGCTGCCTGAGACTCATGCCATTAAGACTTCAGGGACTTGATGGACATAAATCATTCCTTCCTGAAATTGCTTCTGTCAGGTGTTTTGATACAATAGCAAGTCACACGGAACAAGTAAGTTCTAAGAACTAAGTGCTAAGACGTGGGAGCATTCTTAGGCCTTTGGAATTAGCTTGTGGGGGGAACATAGAAAAGTTTAGATCTGACTGCTGTAAGCCAAGGTTAAGGGACCATTCTGGTGGGGACTTGGAAGACAAGAAAATGTCAAGAGAAATGTGGACAGTAGAGGCTTGGTTCAAGATGTTTAAAAGTGAAACACGAACTCTATCAGGAACTAGGCTAGAATTCAACCTTGCGACATTCTAGTGGAGAATATCTTCCTTCGGTCTGTATCCTGAGAACGAACATGTGTCAGGCTGAATACAGAAGTAATGAGCTAATTTGTTTGGAGGGGGAGATTTCAAGATGAGATAGCATTTAAGCTGCACAGGGATGGCTACAGCTCTCTGCTCTCATCCAGATCTACAGTGAGAGATAGCAGGAAGATATTTAAAATGTGCAGTCTGTTGAGAGAACTGCCAGTTTAACCTTCCAGCCAAGCAAGGTTTGGGAGCAGCTGCAATTGTTAAAGAAAGAGAAACCTGGAACTTGGCCCTGGAGCCACAAGAAAGGTATCCTGAGGTCAAGCCCCCAGGAGAATCAAAGGATCTGGGAAAAAGTGAATTCATTTGTAAGGGAGAGGGTAAACTAAGAATGCCACCGAATGGCTTCCGTGAGGGTTAACTTCTAATTGCCAACTCCACCCAAGCTAGACTCTCAGGGGATGGAGTCTCATGGAGTGTTGTCTGGATTAGAATGGCCTGTGGCATGTCTGAAGAAAATAATCTTGATTGCATTAATTGAAACGAGGAGACCCGTCCACTGTGGAGGGCACCATTCCCTGAGTAGGGGATTTGGGGTCACACTAAAATAGGGACAACGAGCCAAGCACTAGCATGTTTATGTTAACCCACTGCTCTCTGTTCTTGGCTGCGGATGCAAACTGATTTGCTGCTTCAAGTTTCCGCTGCCTTGACTTTCCCACTGATGGGTTGTAAGCTGGAATTATGAGCCAAATAAACTCTTCCTCCCTTCAGTTGCTCTTGTTTTTTATCACAGCTAAACCCCCTACTTAAAAACAGCCTCTTAGGAAGCTGTTTCCTCAAGGCCAATGCAGCTGTGGCCAGGTGCAGGGCGGGCTCCATCCCAAGCTGGCAGCAGAACTTGGTAGCATCATCATCATCTACGTGGTACCGGTTTTGCAGGCATGAAGAGGAGGTCATCGAGTCTAACATCACAGTTCCAGGGAGTTGCTATATGGGGTCTACATAGCGGTAGAGCCCAGGTTACTGCCAACTCCAGCCCAGCTCTGTAGCAGCTCCTAGATGAGTGGGTGGAGGAAGGAGTTGTTACCAAGGAGAAACCTCACAACCGCCATCCCAGGGATCTCAAGTAATGGAGTAACTGTGGGTCTTACAGGAAAGCCAGACAGTTTACCCCTGCGCTTGCCTCTTCCTCAGCAGACCTGGGGAGCCCTCAGGCCCTTTCCACCCTCACCTGATGATTCTGTTAGTCTTGCCTCCTTTCTCTTTTGCACACAGAAACCTAGGATGGGTGAGGCAGATGTCAGTGCCGGGAAATTGCTCTTTCAAGCTCGGTGCTGAGAAAAGGTGGATTCTGATTACAATCAGCAACACATCTTAATGGATTCTACAAATTTGTCGTCTGAAGACCCGATGACAGCTCCCAGCCGCCAGATAAATGTCACCAATTACCACCTTGTGGATTTGCCTTCCCTGATTATTCCTGGGACCTGGGAACTGCTTGGCGTCTCCAGTTTAACCTGAGGGAAAGGAAGGGGGCTTATGCCCACGAGGGTGTGGGGGGAGATGTCTGGCTGCCTTGATCTGGAAAAGATGATGCATAGGAAAAGAAACACAGAAGCAGAAACAAGAGGCCTTTTTAGGGTTTGCTTCCCAACGGATTCTGGTTTATCTCAGGAGGAAGGCCAGCCCCAAGATCCCAATCAACCTGAGGCTGGTAATAAGAAATGTATCGGGTTTCAACCCTAAAAGGACAGTAACTTTGAAACAACTGATCTGTGTTTTTGTTCCCTGCTTTAATATATATATATACATACACACACACACACACACACACACACACACACACACATAGTTATGTGTATGTTTTGTCTGTGCACCATATTTATACAGAGCCTGCAGAGGCCACAGAGGGTATTGGATCCTGGGAATGTAGGAATGTAGTTATAGACAATTGCTAGCTGCCATGTGGTTGCTGGGAATTGAACCTGGGTCCTCTGGAAGCACAGTCAGTGCTCTTAACCAGTGAGTCATCTCTCCCCTTCCTGTTCCCCGTCCACCCACTTCTTTTCTGCAATCTGATTTTAAAGTCACAAATAAAAGCTTTTAAACTAAATTCCCGAATTTTTGCCTTTTGATCCCTGTTTCGCTCTGCTCTTCAGTGAAGAGAGTTTGTGGCACTGGCTGGAGAAGATGGACAGAAATACAATAGATTAATGCCCAAAGGCACAAACAAGACAAATGTGAACAGCGACCCACAACAGGGAATCAGTGAGCCAAGCGCAGAACAGAGAAAATCCAAGAGACCATTTGCAAGCCCTGGTTGTGGACTGTGGATAACAAGGTCACTCTATTGCGAGGCCTTAGGGTGGTCAGTGCCCATTTAGCAGCAGCAGCAGATGAGGAGGAGCTCCGGTCTGTTCCGGGCTGCTTCCCCATCATTTATTATTTGCAGATCCATATTTCCAACCTCAAACTTCCAGAATCCAAAGCAAATAATTTGGTTCCTCAAAAAACAAAAAACAACAACAACAAACAACCTAAGCAGATTTATTCCATGATCCAGCAAGCCCGTTTCCACGTTTGAACTCAAAAGACTTGAGAGCAGGACCTTGAGAGGTACTGCACAGAGTGAACTTCTTCTATGTGCTCGGTGTGTGTGTGTGTGTGTGTGTGTGTGTGTGTGTGTGTGTGAGAGAGAGAGAGAGAGAGAGAGAGAGAGAGAGGAGGGG
>NC_022013.1:23177506-23206103 GCF_000317375.1 Microtus ochrogaster
TGTGTGTGTGTGTGTGTGTGTGTGAGAGAGAGAGAGAGAGAGAGAGAGAGAGAGAGAGAGAGAGCATGGTGTGAGCACGTATATGTGCAGATCCAAGGTTGTCATCAGAGAAATCAGGTTGATTTCTCTCTATGTTGTTCACCGAGGGCAGGATCTTTTTTTCTTATTTGTTTGTTCATTTATGAGTCAGAGTCTCAATGGATATCCATGACAGGAGACCAGACTGGCTTGGAACTCTCAGAGACCTATAGGCCTTTGCCTCCCAAGGGCTAGTATTAGAGGGGTGTTCTACCATACTCTGCATCAGGCAGGGTCTCTTAACTGAACCCCGAGCTTGCTCATAGGCTTTGTCTGGCTAACCAGCTTGTTCTAGGGATCCCCACTGGAAGCTTCTGAGGGCTGGAATTACAGGCAGGCCACCACATCCACCAGGCCTTTACGTGGGCTCTGGGGATGGGGACCTGACTCTGATCCTCACACTTCCATAGCAAACTGCTTTCCCAACTGAGCCATCTCTCCAGCCCCACAGAAGGATGGAAACAACCCAGATGCCCACCGAGCAGCGATGGGTAGAGGTGAGGCAATGCATTCAAGCCCCCACTAGACAGTCGCAGGAGTGGCAAGCTAAGGCATGTGTCGACAGGGGTAAACGTCCAGGTCGTGCTAAGTTAAACCACCCACTGAAAGCACTGTGCGGCCCCACTTACGTGAGCTTCCTAGAGTGTTCACATTCATCGAGTAAGAACACAAAACAGTGGCTGCCAAGAACGATGGGAGGAGGAGCAGGAGTTATTATACAGGGGGTAGAGTTTCAGTTTGGGAAGACGAGGAGGCTCTGGCGGCTGGGGCAGGAGGGAGAATGGGGAGTTGCAGGTCAGCTGGGGCTACGTGGCAATACGCCACTTCAGAAAACCAACCAACCAACCAAACTGAACTCAGGAAAGGCTGGATGGTGGCGACGATGATGTAATGACACCAAGTGTGCTTCCCAACACAGCTGCATGCCTTAAAGTTCGGAAAATGTTAGATTATGAATATGACATTATAATTTTAAAAAATCAACACAGGCTTTGCCCTGATGAAATAAAGACAGGGCAAGGAGATAAGAGACCAGTGTATCTGAAGCCAAAAAAGCCCCACAAGATGGTCAAAACCTGTCGTCTTGTAAACAGTTCCTTAGTAGCACTCAGACTTGGCATAAGGACTGTCTGGGCTCCCGGCTGAATCATTACCAATATGTGATACCGAGAGAATCATTTTTCCCCTGGGCCTCAGTTTGTTGGGTTGAACAAGGGGCTAGATTAGATGATCAAAGGCCCATCTAGTTAGGCCGAGGGATCTAAACACAGGATGCTGGAGTGGCACCTGGGAGCGTAGTAAAATGCAAGTCACTGCATCTCATTCCAGACTTTGAGTCAGAACCCCTGTGTGGACACAGCAGTCTGGGTCCCACAACCTGCATTCTGTTTGAAAACCATAGGGATAAGATGTTTTGTTTTTATAAAGACCTGGGTAAACAAGCTTTAAGAAAACAAAAAAGATGAAACTCTAAAGAAATGCATTACCGGGTGAATAGCATTAAATGGTTCCCCTTTCAAAAGTCAGCTTTAGAGGTAAAGCAGCAAATAATTTAAAAACGTAATTAATAAACACAAATGGCTGCTGTCCTTAGACGTTATGGCCTGCCACCTGCCGCTCTAACCCTGTGGCCATTGCTCAAAACATTTTGAAATTTCATTTACAACTTATAGCCTCATTTGTTTGGAACTAAGTCTCTTCATTCGGCTTGATACACTGACTCAATTAGCAGCTTCTAAAAACCAAATCTCCCCTCAAGGGTCCTCCTGAGGTTAATCAAAGACACACGAGGGCTAGGGTGGCTGAGCGGTTCATCTAAATCTAACACAAGAGGAAAGAGAAGTTTACTTCCTAAGAACCTGCCCAGGCCCACTGCTTGTGGACCTGGGAACGGGGACAGGACCAGATGAAATCCCCACCCACCAGGCCGTGATGTCAAATCAGAAGATGAAGCTCCCAGTCTGGCTACTTTCTTTGTAAACAAGGCTCTTTTGAATTTACTGAATATTTTGGCACGAGCTTTGGTCAATTCTTTCTCCTTTAGTGGGTCGAAAACTATTTCTAGCAACCCACATAACCCAGCGAGGACAGCGGGTGGAGGATTCTTTATCCACCCAGCCATACAGAGCGTCTGGCCTTTGGGAAAGGGGTGCCCCGCAGATGGTGCCTGGGGAGAAAAAGAGCAGGGAGGCTCCAGAGCTTCTGCCTGGCTCTGGCCGGCAGGTTTCCTGCTTGTTACCTTGGCATGTAAGATCTTTGTGTGGCAGCACACAGGGACATTTTTATAATCCTACCCTCACTGCTCCTACCGCCTTTGAAGTCACCTCCCACAGCATCCTCACAGGTGACTCCACGCATTGGTGAGTCATGTATTGCCCTCTTCTTTTCTATGTCATAGAAGGACCCTGGGAAATCAAGGACTGGAATGTGACTCTCTTTATTTTTCATGCCACCAACCGTAGTGACAGACACTGTAAGGACATTCAACTGTTGGGCTGATGAGGAGGACAAAGCCCATTTTCATGCATACCTACCGTGTGCTGAGCACATAGGTGAGGGCCTCCTTAGCACGCCATCTCAGTTAACTGAGTACACAAGACCATGGTTCCAAAAGGTCAAATAAAGAGCCTATTCCAGCCGGGTGATGGTGGCGCACGCCTTTAATCCCAGCACTCGGGAGGCAGAGGCAGGTGGATCTCTGTGAGTTCGAGACCAGCCTGGTCTACAGAGCTAGTGCCAGGACAGGCTCCAAAGCCACAGAGAAACCCTGTCTCGAAAAACCAAAAAAAAAAAAAAAGAGCCTATTCCAGGCCAAGGGGAGGAGCTCAGGTGCAAACACTGAACACTGACTACCCCCCTCCCATAGTCAAAGGCTAAACCAGCGCCTAGATTCTGCCTGAAGTTCCTTCTCCACCCTACTGCCATTTTGCTCACCTCCCTGCCAAATCTTCTGAGGGTGAGGACAGGGTGGAGCTCAATACACATGGGTAGGTAATGTATGCCTGTCACTTCAACATTTAGGAGGCTGAAGCAGGAGGATGGCAAGTTTCTAAGCCTGCCTGGACCACATAAAGAGACTGCCTCAAAACAAGCAATACCAAAAATTTACAAGGATGAATGTGATTTTTAAGAACCACGCACGAGCTCACTGGGCATGGAGAGTGGGAGCTGACAGATAAAGCAGGTAGGGCCTTAAGTGACATAGGCCTCCCTCATCCTCAGGCCAACTGCCTATCATTCCAGGTCATGCTACACATGGGTGTTACCCTTTGGGCTCAGTGTTCTTAGAACACAGTGCTGATTGGAGCCCAGCGCCATCTACCACCTCTGAAGCGCCCGGAAGTGGCATGGTGAAGGAGCTACATGGATACCACCGTGCAGAAGAAGAGCTGTCTCTCTGCTGCCAAGCCCTGATTGCAATTCAAACCAAGCTTACTGCTTCCAGGGAGGCGCAACAGGATCCTAAGGTGCTGGGGCACTGTAGTCATGCTTGCTGCCAAGCTCTCCTGGACCCTAAAGGAGCAAGGCATCAGGACTCCAGGTTCAGTACCTAGCTCTTCCAGAAGCTGGTCCTCGGGTCCTTCATCCTTAGAATGAGGTTCCAGTGTGGCTTCTGGAAAGCCTCTTCAGTGCTCAGATCCATAGCCCTGGAACCAGGTTGCAGAAGCTGCAATGCCAGACACACGCCGACACTGGCCAGACTATACGCAGTGAAGAATTGATGGCGATAGGACATCAGTCAGCTCCCTGGAAACCTGACCCTGCCCTCCCACCACCCCCACCAACCACAGCAAGCTCTGATATCTAGCAGGGAAAATGCCGACCTCTGACCTGACAGGTTCCCAGCTAAACAAAGAACTGCAGGCTGCGGAGGCGAGAGCTGTCCTCCTGAGGGCTGGGCCATTCTCCACCTGCCAGCTGACTCTCGTGCACACATATGCCCTACACCCCAGCTGTAGAGGCCGTGGGAGGAGGCTCAGTGCTCCCCAGAGGGGCCATCATGCTAACATAACTTCAAAGGGACGTAAATGACTGGGAAGGGGCCAGAGAGCAGAGTTCATGGGTCACCGCCCCCGTGCAGTCCCAGCCCCATACAGCCTGTCACTCAAATGCAGGCCTTCAGAGCTCTCAACCTCTTTACCTCGTTCCAGCCAAGCTCAGTCTCCATCTGGGCCAGGCAGATCTGTTCCCCGGTGTGCACAAAGGCTTGCAAGATGCACGTGGCTCCTCAACGTTTGCATAAGCCAAGGTCCCCGCTGTACACTGCCCAGAACGCTTCCTGTCTTGTACTAAACTGCTCAAGATCTGCTTTCCAGAAAAGCCTCTGGTGGCTGCCTCCAGTGCATCCCGTCTCAAGCTCTTACATGTGCCAGTTTTCTACCTGGACTGATGTGCGGATACCCACCAAAGGAACAAAGCTCTCATAAACCCTGTGATCACCTCAGGGAGTCCCCGCCCCCCCCCCGCCCACCAGGGGTCTACATAACGCAATGTGAGTGACATTATCTTTAACCTGAATTTCCTTTCATGAAAAAACATCTTTCAATTGCAGATTCGAATTGCAAATGAGAAGTATTACCTTTATTATGGGGAAGACAATAGAAAAACATTGCAAACCTTCTCCTGGAATTCGATGAACATGCACTGAGCTGCAGTTTGTCACTCATTCATTATTTACTGAGTAGCTCCTGTGTGCCAGGCAGAGGCCTTGGCAATGAGATCCAGGGGCAAGCGAGACATTACCTCAGGACTCAGGGAACTTATGTTTTGAGTGGGTGTAATAGGCAATAAACCAGTGATACACTGATACATAAACAACCCAAGTACAGGTAACAGGAATATTAAGCCAAACAGAGATCTGTCTAAAGTGAAGGCTGAGAGGCAATGGAAAGATAGATCATGGCAGAGTAGCAAAGAAAAACCCCAGGGCTGACATCAGCCCGAAGACCAGTGTGGTGTGCAGAATGAGGCCAATGGGGAGAGATGAGTGGGGTGGGCCAGGTCATGTGGCCATGGGGATGAGTCTGATCACCCTGCTGAGGCACGAAGAGACATCACTGGGGTTTGAAATCTGGGACACTTATTAAAACGAAGAAGATGGAGTTTACTCAGGACCGCTAAGATGAGAAGACAGATCACTGCAGCAGGATGGTGCAGTAGGGGAGAGACTGGGTTCCTTTCTAATAGAGCTTGGACAGTGGTGGGAGGGGCTGTGCATGGGGGCTGCCAAAAGAAAGCTTGAGCTAGACTGACCTAGTACGATTCATGCCGCAGACAGGCCAGGGAGAACAGACATTACTACAGAGACATGGAAATGGAGGACCATGGTCAGATAAGAAGCAAGGTGGTCAGATACTGAAATGGAGGGTTCTTACAAAGAACTCAGCAGGACCCATGCTAAAACAGAATTTTCCAAGGAAATACATAGGTAGGCCTGGGAAGAGGCCTGGGAACCTGACTAAGGTCTGATACAGCAAAGAAACTTTAGAAGGAGGAGGCTGTGATTGGATACAATCCTGTTACGTGGCTTTGTGTTATTGGACCTTCTACCCCAACTTGAGCAACCTTCTACAAACTTGAGCAACCACACCCAGCAAATAAAGAATCTTTATCCCACACAGAGAAGCCATCTGTTTCTCCGCCTCTCGTTGTCTACTCTCCTGTGTATTTTATTCAAGTGTCCCTGGTTGTGCCACCAGAGAGGGAGTTCGCTGTGGGCCGAATCTGTGTCCCTTCTATGGGCACTCCCCGATGACACGAACTGTACCTCCCCTGGCTTCCAGGACAGAGTCCCACTCACAGAAAGCTAACTTGTGTCCCTCAGTTCAGGGACGCACTCCAGGGAACACTGTCTCAGTTCTGTCACCTCCAGAGCAAGAAAGGCAGAGTGGCCACTGATGGACAGGTCTCCCTAACCTGGTAGCCCACTTCTGCTCAGGCACACACCCTCATGGGTGGCTTGGCTGTTGGGTTAGGCTCCGGAGGGCTAAGGTAGTGTGCAGGCAAAGCCAGCCCCTGCGTCTGTGAAGTTGTATTTCTGCAGCCACAACAGCTTGCCTGGCTTCCACCACAGCCATGCTGCCATAACCCCAGGAGAGCCTCAGTTGCCTGTATCCATAGCAACCAGCATTTGTGAGCTACAGCCCCAGGAGGGAGGGCAGGAGGGCTGCTGCTCTGGAGTTAGCTTATGTGGTGAGGAGACATAATTTCTCAGGCCAGTAGGGAAGCCCGTGGTTCTTGAAAGGGATGCCCTCTTCCCCTTTTTAGCTACTTCCTCTCCCAGTAGCAAGGATCACATGGGCATGATGGGTGGGTGGGTTCGAACCTCCTCCTAAGTTCTTTTTGAAGGTGAGCCTCTTGCTTGGCCAACACTTGGAAACTCTGGGTAAGGGAGGACAACTAGGAAAACTACAGAAATCCGAATCACACAGCTGGAAGGATCTGGAAAGGAGCCGCTACCCTATCCCGGAGTCAGAGGCTAGCTCAGCCTATCAGTGAAGGAGCTCAAGCCTTTGTTTGCAAAAGTAAGTGCTAAAATCAGACAAAGCAAATGAAGATACTAAAGACCAAACTGCTTAGGGATACCAGCTATTCCTAGGACTCCCACTGTGACGGTTCACCCCATTCCCACCCCTAGGCCTGCAGCAGCACCCTAAGTTTAACCCTGTGCTCTCCCCCTTGAAAGCTTAGGTTTAAATGTGGGCAGGAAAGTAGCTGCCTGCAAAGATTGGAAAGAAAGCCCAGAGGTTTTGCTTTGATCATTTACTTCTACATCTGCCAGAGTAGCTGAGTCTGTCTTCTGTCCCCTAAGACACTGAAACTCAGAAGGTAGGCCTCAGGAAAAACGGCACGCATCCCCAGCTTCTCATCCCGCCACCCACCACCCTAAACCAGGGATCGCAGCACAGAAACTGCCCCTGCTTTGCCCCTCTCACTTTCTCTCCGTCCCCACTATTCACCTTAGACAAAAGCTAAACCTCTTAAAGAAACCGGAGCAAACCCGTAAAGTCAGATTCCCTCCTCTTCACCCCTTTCAGGCACTGGTCTCCACTCTTTCCCTCTCACCAAAGAACTACTCTGTTTTCTAAATAAGAATAAGCACCTCGGTCCTTTATTTGGCCAAGAAATATGTGTCATTTGGTTGCCCCCCGACTCCGCAAGAGCACACACATCTGGTGGGGGCTTGCGGAATCACATTCCTGCCACTTGGCATGCCTGTCACCTCTCCTCTCCTTCCCATCTTCCCACCCCTGTACCTCAGACCTGCGCTGCATAAGGGGAGCAAGAAGCCACCATCCCAGTTCTCTCTGAAGGAGCCGAGAGCACCCTGAGCCGGTTCCTCCTGTGAAATGGACTTTGCTATTTTACCAATTGCTGGGATCAGGTGGGGTGAATAGAAACTGTCAGATGTCCACAACATTCCCTGCCGCATTATTGCCACTAGCCATTCCTTCCGTGGGCCACAGACTTTCTGAGAAGGGATTACTGACTTGTGTTCTCAGTTTTCTGTCACTACTTGGCACACTGTCAATACTTTCAGGTTATTTCCTGTTTTATCAAATCAGTACAGATGGATGTGGAGGCTTACCCCTGTAATCCCAACACTCAGGAAGCTGAGGATCTCAAGTATGAGACCAGTTTGGGTCACACGGGCAAGGCCTGATCTCAAAAACAAACAAATATATATTTTGCTGAGTATAGCTGGCTTCCTGCTGGTCCATAAAACCAGCAGCTCCACCATATTCCCGTAAGTGAAGGTTGTCCTCACTTGAACTCTTCCCACTTAAAAAAATCTCCAATAAAATCTATCTACAGGGAGAGAATGCTTTAAAAAGGGAACCGTTTCTGCAAACCAGCCCAGCAAGGCCGGCTGGCCTCTCAGATCTGCTCCCCCACCCCAGCCTCCTGGACAGTGGTCAAGAACCAGGCGAAAGATGCAGGAACTCTGGCTTGGAGCAATCAACACTCTGCCAGCTGGGGGGGGGTTTTGCTGCAGGATACCCAGATTTGTCCATTTTCCTGCCCTCATCCAGAAAACACCAACTGCTACCCCATGATTTGGGACCCCAGATCAAAGAAGAGACTCAGAGAGGAAAGGAGATGGGCCAAGCAGAGATTGCTGTTGGCACCAGGTACTGGGCACATGAGGATTCAGGGTTCTGCTCTCCCTACTTTTTATATATTATAAAACAAAACAAACCCTTAATTGTAAGTCTATATTTCGCAAGAAGTAGGACAAGGAAACCCCACAAGTTTTTCTTTCAAGTCATAGAGGGAATCCCAGGCTTGAGTTCCTATCCAAAGAGAGAAGCTCAGGAAATTTCCCTGGTTCACTTGCCTTGGGAACCCAGGGAGTTACTTAGGAATGCGGAGGAAGAATGTCAGCTTATGTGAACTGGAGCTCTGAGACTCTCCTCAGATCTGCCGGTGAGACCCAGGCTCCCACCCTACGTCGCAATACCACCATATGAAAGATGGCACTCGTAGGACCGTGCCGTCACTGCTAGTAACTGCTGGGGACACTTGATGACATATTTGCTCATTTCCTTTCTGGATGAAGCAATGATGGTCTCTCATAGTTTTGTTTGTAATCACACCCCAGAAGTCAGTTGGTAGCCGAGACAATGGAGAAGGAAGCTTCTAGAAAAAGAATCACAAAGCCCCATTGCCTAAAACCTGGAGTCCCCATTATCCACCAAGGCTGATAAATCTCTCACAGATCATCTGCTAGAGGCACTGGCCAGAGGCACAGAGCAGGTGTTGGCATGAATGCACAGCGCTCAAGGCCATTGAGTTTCCGAAGACTGAAGCAGAAGGAGATGCCAGGAGGGAGCTGAACATCGGTGGCTGCAGTGACCTGAACAGATACATGGACGCCGATGTCCGCCGGAGCGGCAGATTTCCGAAAGCAACTTAGCCGTCTGTCCACCAACAGATGGAAAACCAAAAGTGACATGCACATTGTTGTGGTGGGATATTAAATGTCCTCCACCGGTGCACATGGAGGGTGTGTTGTCCCCAGAAGGAAGCACTATTTCAGGAAGTGAGAAAGCATGAGACCGTGGGGTGTGCCCTTGAAGAGTCTACCGGTATCTACTTTCTCACCACCTCCCCGTGGTTTCCTGGCTACTGTGATGCTCTTGGGGGCTTTGCTCCACCACATCTCGCCTGCTGTGATGGACTGAGGCCTCTGAAAATGAGAGCTACTCCTTCCTTCCTTAAGTGGCCCTCCTTAGGGCGTTTGTCAGAACAGAAAGAATAGCACAGAGATGCAAGGCAGTGCTAGCACACTTTAGAAAGAGTTCTGACACTAGCTGAAACTGACGGAGCTGAACACGATGTGAAGGGAAACTGAGGAAGAAGAAACACAAATCACGGAACTGATGTTACAAAGGATTTACCGATAGGTCTGCTTAGAGATGTTAAATCACACAAAATAGAGCTTAGCTAAGGGCATGCCGCTTCCAGAACACCCCAAAAGGTAACTGGTATGCTAGGTATAGTTGCTAGAGATAAGCAACATTTATCAACGCTAGGATGTAAATGTTTGACCATGAGGATTGACCAATTATTAGGCTCATCCACAAAGAACATACTTCTAGCAGGAAGTTCAAGACAGCAGCACAGGGGCACAGCCACTGGGAAGTCCTGGCCTGCCACAAAGGTCTCAGCTGTCTTCTTGAGAAAAGCAAAATTCTGCCAATGGGCAAGATGACCCCAGGTGATAACTATTCCGAAAGAACAACACCGGTGTGTTTAAGAAATAATTCTGGCAATATCTTTGCTGTGCAAATCTCCCATCTAACCAAGAGGCCAAACTCGGAGTCGCCTGTCTCTGTTTATGCTGTTTAAAGTGTGACCTGGGGTTGGGACCTAAAAGATGTAAGGGCGGCAGCAGATGTGAATGCGTAAGCCTAACTGTATATAAGTTAGCAAAATCTCCTGCTCAAGGCCGCCTCCCGTCCGAGCCTCAGCCAGAGCGGCATATGCGCTATTAAAGAGCCTTTACTTGATTTATCTGTCATTGTGTAGAGTGATTTCTCACTAAAAAGGATATTATTTCTTTTTTTTTTTATTAAAAATTTCCACCTCCTCCCATTTCCCTCCCACTCCCCCCACTCCCACTCCCCCCCCCTCTCCAGTCCTAAGAGCAGTCAGGGTTCTCTGCCCTGTGGGAAGTCCAACCAGGTCTAGGAAGGTGAGCATCCAAACAGACTAGGCTTCCACAAAGTCAGTCTATGCAGTAGAATCAAAACCCAGTGCCATTGTCCTTGGCTTCTCAGTCAGCCCTCATTGTCAGCCACACTCAGAGAGTCCAGTTTGATCACATGCTCCTTCAGTCCCAGTCCAGCTGGCCTTGGTAAGCTCCCATTAGATCAGTCCCACTGTCTCCGTGGGTGGACGCACCCCTCGCGGTCCTGACTTCTTTGCTCATGTTCTCCCTCCTTCGGCTCTTCATCTGGACCTTGGGAGCTCAGTCCAGTGCTCCAATGTGGGTCTCTGTCTCTATCTCCATCCATTGCCAGATGAGGGTTCCGTCTGGATGGAACTCCTCAGCCACGGATATTATTTCTATAACAAAATAAGCCAAACGCAAAAAGACAAATATCGTCTGACTGTGTTTATCTAAGAGTTCCTGATATTAATTAATTAATTTTATTCACAGAGGCAGAATGAAGAATGGTGGTTACTGGGAGATGGAAGGAAGGAAAATAGTTAATGTCTGATGAGACTGGTTTCAACTTGGGAGTGAGACAGTGAGAGACAGGGAAAATTTAAAAAACACAGGAAGAGAAAAACCACTTTGCTGTTAGATCCGCTGAGTAGTCAGAACTTCAGCCTAACTGATAAGGCCCGGGATTACGTGCAGAGACAAGCTGTCCGAGAGACAGCTCAAGGATATTAAAAACCACTAACTATGCCTAGTCAAGTCAAGGCATCTCTCTCATCCCTACACCTAAACAATGTGTCTCATAGAACCGCCTTACAATGCATGTATAAAAGGAAGTCATGAAAGAAAAATGGGTATGCCAGCTCTTAATTTTAAAATTCTATTTCAGTTTTACACTTTGACCTTTAAACTTTCTTATAAATTATATCCTTTAAGTGTTAATGTAACTTAGTAAGCCACAGAATTATATGCACTTGTGTGCGTGCGTGCGCACACTCACACACACACCCCCAAGTCCTCTCTCTTGGGAAGCTGACCCCCATGTTTGGGGAGCACTGACTTTTCTTATTCTAATCTCTAATGACCTAATGCACTCACTTTGCTCCACTGCTGATCCTAAAGATATTTCCAGATACTTATGTGACTTTACCTGAGATGAGGTCTCTAAGGAGAAAAAGAAGTAACACAAAGAACCATCTTTTTTATTGGACAGTGAATCCATTTATATGAAAGAAACAAATCTTCAGTAACAAAGCCATCAGAGTTTATCTGGGGCCAGGAACTGTGGAAAGGAAAACTGACTGCTCGTGGGATGGGGGAACTAAACACTGTTTTCCCTGGGATGGTGGGTACTTCAGCTTGATATATATATATCAAGTCTACCTGACTCCTCATCTATAAAATAAGGACTATGGTATCTACCTCACCATGCTGCTGAAGGGACTACTGGAGATAAATATATATTTGATATATATTTATGTATGTCAAAGCTCACCTACTGTGATCTTAACAAACGCACATTTTCCTGAGAGTTACTGCACCTCAGTACAGTTGACTTTGAAAGTGAAGAGAAGGGTGTAGCGGAGAGGAAGAGGGAGTGCTTAGCATCTGAGAGGTTCCAACACCACAGAGTCAACAACAAAACAACAACAACTAAAGTACACCTGGCACTGCTTAGCCAGCCCATTATCAGTCTTTGACCTCACAGTAGCCAGAGCAGGAAAGCTGAGGGGTGTGGAGGGATGAGCTAGCACCCCCTCCCCCCCCCATGTCCCACCCCACTGTAGGCCAAAGCCGTCAGCCACTCAGGATCGCACAAGTTCCTGACTGTATGGCCTCTTGGATAATCTGCAAGCATTTTGCTGAATGCTCCCTTACAGCCTGCTTTTGTATTAATACTGTATTTGTATTACTCAGCCACCTCCAGATTCCCATCTCTGTCCTCAGCCAGGTCCCCTGCCCCACCCCCACCCCAGCAACTGCTTACTGAGAGGCTAACAGCCTTTCCTCCCCATCCTTGTCTGACCTTAAGACCTCCAGGGACCCTGGAAAGCTCGATCCTCCCCTCCGTCTTCAGGCTAGTCTGTGCGAGAGAGGGACCTGTGGCCATGGATCTAGGCGTCTGGAGGAAGAACCACAGCAGAAGGCTTGGGTTTGCTCACTTAGAAACCCAGCGCCCGTGTAACAGAAATTCAGATATGTTGATATTAATCTTCTTTAATCCACACCTTCTAGAGGCCCAGTGGTTCCCAGGGAAACGCAAAGACCCATGCGTAAGTCCTTGCTCTCCCACCTAATCACTGTGTGGCAGGCCATAGGCAAGTCAGCCAGTCTATCTGTCTCCTCGTCTACAATATAAGGACTGTGGCATCTACCTCACCGGGCTGCTGACGGGACTACTGGAGAATGTATGTCGAAAGAATACAGCAGTGGAAATTTCCTTGACCAGCGTGAGGGACACACACTGTGTTCACGCCGTAAATCTCCCAGACCAGCTGAGTTCACACCAGCACACAGATGTGGGTCCTCACAAATTTTTAAAGTTGAGAGAAGATCTTTTGAGGGATGAAAAGGATGCTTGCGTCTCGGGGAAGTGGACACTGGGGTGAGGGTCAAACCAGGTGGGAGGCTGCAGAAGAAAGGGAGAGGAGAGGGCATGGGGCTGAGAAGGACAGGAGGTGGGGCAGGTGCCATCAGGACAAGAGCTAGGGGGTGGAGAGGGGGCGGAGGATCCAGAATGACTGCTGGGGATGCAAGACCTGGAGGCAGGGCCCCAGGGAGCCTGTCATAGCACAAAAAGGGTATGGAATAAAGCCAGGCCCCAGGCAGTGGAGACACTGCTGAGCTGTGAGGAAGACAGGGGAAGTCAGAACTGGCACCAAAGGCAAGAGAGCTCCCCTCCAGAGACCCCAAACAGGGCCGAAGACATTCTGGGCAGAACTAGCCCACAGTGGGCATGCGGCCCAGCGCTGGCTCCCCCAACTATGGGGTGCGGCGGGAAGCAGGTAAGTGGGCTGGAGTAAGGAGCCCGAGCCAGGCTTGGCTGTGGGCATGTGTTGGTACACGAGGGCACATCTACAGGGCCTGTACTCTAGTATGAGGTGGCTTGGGGCTGAGGAAGCCATGGGCACACGGATGGGAGCACTCCCTCCTCCTCCTTCCTCCTGTGCTCCTGGTTTCAGGAATCAGTTTATCAGCCATGGCAAAGTTCAAGAGGCAGGTAAGATTAATATCACCCTCATCAGTGAGGAGACTGGGGATCACACAGCTGACAGGAAGCTGGAGAGAGGAGAAAAACACCTCCTTGGAGCTGCTGGCTTACCTCTGCAGCAGCAGAGAGGAAGAAGCCATTAGAGGAGCCCCAGAGCCACCTGGACCGCTCACAGGTCCCAGTCAAGGCCTTTTCCTCTCACTTTTCAGACCACAGCAGCTTCCCTAGCACATGTAATAGGGCGCTGGGTTCTCCTTACAGAGGCAGAGCACAGCCGTAGCTTTATGATGGGAATCAGGGGAACAGAGGGAGGCAGAAGCCTAGGGCTTCTTTCTATGTAATAGACACGCCCTGCTGAAGGTGTAATGACCATCAAGTCCAGGCTACTCGCCAGTTCCTCAGGGGTGGTTTACCCCTCTCTAGGAATTCTCCAGCAACCGTGGCCTTTCTCTAGATCCAACATCCCAGCATGGGTCTTAGAATGGCCTATATTTACTGACCCACAGTCAGGCATCTCATATAGACACGTAACTGCTGGTATAAAGTCCAGAACACAGCGGCCGTGATGCTCAGAAAGAAAACCTCTGAGTGGTCGTCAATCCAGAGTCGAGCCTGTGGCAGTGCCTAAAGAACAGGCATTCTCCAAGCTCCCTAAGGAAGAACACTCCACACAGCCCCCTCGCTGGCAGGAAGTATTTCTTTGCATCAGACTTAGTCTTACTAGTGGTCACCAAGATAATCCACTCTGTTGCCCAGCCCTGAGAAGTCAGGATAAGAGGTTCTAGAATGTATGCTCCTGTGCCTGGTCACCGGCTGCGACATCAGGCAGCATGCTAACTTTTCTGGGTTTCTGTTTCTTTGATTCTAAGTTGTTGGGAGCACTGTAAAAATATGGATATCAGTGCTCAGGGAAAGGCCTGTCCTGGGGTAAAACCTCAGGGGAGCAAGGACAGTGACTGAAGTCATCATGACTCCTGACTTTGTTTCCACCATGGGGAAAGAGCCTTCCCTGGTTCCTTCCAGTATACCTTGAGCCTCGACCTCAGAGAAAGAGCTAACCAGCAACTTGACCTACTTCAGCCTCTATGCAGAAGGTCTTGTCTGGGTTCCTAATCCTTCCTGTAACTTCCCACGATAACTGGCAAGCATATGACAGAGCCAATAGTTCCCACTCTTGCCCCTGAAAGGCATGTCAGAGGTCACTGGGTCATTCCTCCAAGCCAGGTGTCTTCCAGGCAGCCTGTGGTTGATTGACAACGCAGATGATTGGCAACATCTTCTCTAGACAGAAACTCAGGTGGCCTGGCATGTACATCAGAGAAAGAGCCTGTTCCCAGAACCGGCAGGTGCTTTCTCGGACTGTGGGGGCAGGGAGAACTGTGATTCTGTGGATGTCTCTTCCTCAGGCCCCGTGGAAGCTGGGTAAGGGTGTGCTGGGCCCTGCTTTGTTCTCCATGGTGAGGGAGCGTCCTAGGTGTCCCCTTTTCCTGACACTGCCCTTGGGGAAGGATGCAAATGCCTTTAGGGAGGCTGAGCCTTCAGGCTTCAGTGAGTGATGGGAATGTTCCTCCAGGACTTGGGGTCTGTTCCTTCTGGACCCAATGCAGCCTTTCTGAGTTAGACAAGGTTACTGAGTCTTCAACCCAAAGGCAACTTTCAAATCACTGTATCTAAACTTCTGCCTCAAAAAGCCTGTCCCCATGAGCTTAAGACAGACTGCCCTCCTGCAGTCTTCACACACACACACACACACACACACACACACACACACACACACACGCCACACCTCCTCTTAGACACTGCTGTCCTTGGAATGAGGTTTTCCACCCCAGAAGAGTGACAGGCAAGAGCTGACCCATAGGACAAGGACCAGGTGATGGCTATCGGGTTCCAACAGAGCCAAGTGACTTAATCTGGTTCCCTGTTCTCATTCAAAACTGACAGGAATCAAGGTCTCTCAGAATCAACACTTGTTCTCTTCACAAGGAATCAACCGACAAAACACACAATCCCCAGCTCTTCCCAATGGCAGCCCTGCAGCTCTGTCCTGACATCCAGAGGCACCAACACTGAGTCAGCCTTGGCTGGAGGGAGAGGTGGCTTGGGATCCGAATGCCCAGAGTGGAGGGTGGAGAACTGTGGCAGAGGATGTTCCCCAGAGGGAAAGAGCCAGAGCCAACCCAATCCTTGTAAAAGGGTGTGCACCCTCAAATCGTCCCCTGACAGCTCTCCAGCGGTTCTCTTTCCTGGACGGCCCTCATTCACAGACCAAGTTGCCTCTGCCCACCCTCCTCAGGGCTTTCAGACTCGACCCTTGCCTTCTTCCTTATGAAATTTTAGCTGGTTAAGAACACAAGACCCTCATCATCGCTCTCTGCTTGTCTGCTAACCCTGACCAAACCACCCCTGGGCTAGGAGGTCCCACCATACAGCTCCAGGGAGCCTCAAAAGGTCAGAGCAGAATGGGGGAGGAGTGGGCAGGAGGCCAAGTGCAGAGGGGAGCTTACCATTCACCGCTCCTGGCTTGTCTGGCGGCGTCTCGTCAGGAGCTGTCCTTGTGGACAGTTTGACACGGAAAGCTGACTTTTCTTAGGCCCTGGGCAAACTAAAGCTTTTATAAAATCCCAGCTAGAGCCTCTCCCCTGAGTGCTGGCCTTCTGTAGAGAAGCAAAGACAGCAGCCCTACCCCCAGGAGGAATCAAAATCATTCCTGGTGCCCCTGCTCCCTGCCAGCCCCCACTTGCCACCTCCAAGGCCTGTGTAACATAAACAGGGCTTTATTATCTCAAGCCCACCACGTCCTCTGAGAGTGCTGTAAATGGAACACCACACAATAACTTGTTTATTAATAATGGCCTGTCCCCTCCCTCAGCCTGGCTCACTTGCTCACCGCTGGGTCCCCCTCATGCATAATGGAGGAGCTGTGTGGCCTGTGACACAAGCCAGGCTGTGCTCTTCAGGCTGAGCGGATAGATGGGAAGAGGTACCAGGCTGGGCCAGGCTCCCTAAGGTGGGGGCAGTGGGGAGCAGACCTCCCCCAGTTATAATTCAAAGACGTAATGTTAGTGGGGGAGGGAGTGCTGAGTGGTGGTTCTGGGGCCAGCCCTGCCCGATACGCACATCCTACGTAAACCCATGCCAGGGCTATCCAACAGCAATCCTGTTCTACCCAGGGCACACAAGGCTCTCTGCAGCCTCCACACACAGGCTCACTTCCCTATAAAGGTCTGGGGGCAGACTTCTCTCTTCCATTCAACACTCCATGACACTTTAGATACGAGTGAGACCACCTCACCAGCCCCTTTTGTGGACTAAGCAACTCCGGTCCCAGCAATGACCCTTCAGGAACCAACTTCCTCCACCACCCTGTTTCCCCTCTGATGGGCAAGCTGGAGTGAGTCGTAGTTTCTGGAGAGCAGATCTCAGCAACAGCCTTATGGAGGAAGTCTAGAACATCTAAACATCTTTAAAATGTTTACACCCTTTGTCCTGAGCTTCATTTCTGGAAGTGAATCTTAAATGAAAAATATCAAGGATGATAGGAATGTTTAAATCAGAGCTCATGCAAAAGCAGACACCCTCAGAGTCTGTGGGAGCAATGTTCTAAGCCCTGCAGACATCCAGACCAACAGACACGCAAGCGCCCTTCATGTTTGATGCTGTCTGCATAGCACCTGTGCCTGCTGTTACTCATCCTCACAGTACTTATAGTTGCTAGAACAATCTAAACAACGTGTAAATCATTGCTCTACCATACTGTTTAAGGAACTATGGCAAGAAAAAAGTCCACACATGTTCATACAGACAGATTTTTTTCCTGAACATTAGTTGGACCCGTAATTTCAAACCTATATACATGAAAGGATATTTTCATAAAGGCAAAAATGGGAAGTAATAGAACACAGCTATTGCTAGGGAAAATGACAATTACAGTATGTCCGCAGTTTGAAAGAAAATAGAAATGAAAATTGCAAATTCTGAAACCAAAGGACCTGGGTTCAAAATTTGCCTCTGTCTTTTATAGGCTGTGTTACTGGGGGAAAGGTACTTCTCTGGGACTTCATTTCCTTATTTGCATGTCAAATTACAAGGACTCAATGAATGACAGGGCCTGATGTACATGGTAAATATTTTTAAAGTTTAAACTATCATCATAAGCAATGAAACATGATGATGAAATAATATCCGACACTATCTTAATGAAACAGAAAACTAAGTGGAAAACGTAAATGGCGAAAGCAGAATGTTGTTGCTGAGAGTGAAATTATGGATAATGTGCAGGCTCCCCTTATGTCCACAGTTTCTACATTTTCTGGAAAGGACATAAACAACTGTTAACAGGAAAAACTGTCCACAGGAGTATGGTGGTTGGAGCACTGGAGATGGTGGCCTCAGTTTGGATATGGCCATCCCTGAGGGACATGCTTATCCTGGGTGACTTGTCTGCCCACCACACGGGGCACCTATCAGGTCAACAGCTCTTGCCTCTGGATTCTCCAAGCCCGTGTCCTGCCCCAAGCCCTGATTCTCTCCAGGGCTGGTGACGAGCCATTTCTCTGGCCTACAACAAACACAGCCAGTGACATTTGTCGGGGACAGGGAGAGATGAAGAAGAATTCATGGAGGAGGGCTGGCTTAGGGCTCAGAGTCGGAACAGAGCAGGTGCCCTGGGTGTGGCTGGGTGGCTGAGTCTGTCTCCCTCTTCCAGGTGAATGGGGGGAGGGGGAGATAATGCCAAACCCAGATTTAGCCCACAGTCAAGAGAAACAGACATGGAGGTGGGCTTCTGAGGAGCTGTGTGTACAGTCAGGTGAGTTCCCCTGGTGGCTGCAGAGTGGGGAGGACCCAGAAGGTACCTGCTCCCCTCACTGCCTCCCACTTCCCCGCTGCAGGAGTTCAGCTCAGCCATGTTTTGCCATTCCCATGGCTTTTGTCTGGGCAGCCTACCAGCCCCCTCTCAAAACCTCGTGGAGATACGTCTCCTTTCCCAGCCCAGGGAGCTGACTCTCCAGAAGGGAAGCGGGAGGGGGAGAGCGGGAGTGGAGAGGAATAGCAGGCAGCAGAGGAATGCGGGCAAAGGAGAGAGCTGCCGGTCCACCTGAATGTGGGTCACATTTGCAGAGGACAGCAGGCAAGCCAGTTCGGGGTGGCTGTGGTAACAGCTGGCGGGCCTGGAGGAGCACTCATGCTATCCTGGCCAGGCAGCTGAGTCACGCTCTCCACTGCTTCCCATCCTCAGGGTCACTTGCCTGCCGGCCATAACCCCACCCCCAGGTAACCTCATGCACCAAGTCCAACCTGCTGGTTCCTTCTGTGGAATCAGAGCTGCAATACCATGACTTGGGGGGTTGCTGGCTTTTGTGGCCGAAGACTGCCAGACAGAGGGAACAGGGGTAGGCTGAGCAAGCCAGAAGCCTCCACCCATTCCTGTTAGCTGATGGCTGACTTCCTCTCTGGGTACAAACTCTGGTCCAGATTGGAAATCAAATTATTACAATGGGTAATCTGAAATAACAATAGGTTCTGTCTGAAGATCTTAGGCAAAAGGTGGGTATCCCTCTCAGAGCTGCAGAAAGCTTGGCACTGAGGGGCAGGTGGGCCACAACCATCCCTGAGGTCTTGTCCCAGACTGAACTAGTGTGCACAGGGCTCGCAGCAGCTGTGGGGAAGTCCATCACTGAAGCCAGCCAAGTCAATGTGCTATCGTGACTGTCTACTTGATAGGAATGGGAAAGCCCTAGGAGAGCAATGAAACACATCTCTGGGAATGTCTGGGAACGTGTTTATAGAGAAGATGAACCAAGGGGAAGGCCCAGCCTGAGCGAGGGTAGCACAATTCGCTGGGCTGTGTGCCTGGCTGGAATCAAAGGAAAAGGGAAAAAGTTCCTGCAGACATCGTATGTTCCCTGGCTGCTATGAGAACTGTTCTGCTCTGCCATGTTTCCAGACTGGACCAACATCGCTGGAGCCACAGGCAAAAGAAGCAAGTCCTCTCTTGAGCTGTGTCTCTAAAGTATTTGGGCACGGTCCTGTGAACATCTGACTAGCGTGAGCCCCTAGAGCGGTCATGGCCAAGAAGGGACCACATGCAGGTGTGATCATATGGGTCTGTGCCAATGTGTGGCTGTGTAATTGTGAGTCTGTGGGAGGCATGGTGTGTGTCTCTGGGGAAAGGCTTTGGTCTCTCTGTGTGTATGCATGGGTGCTCCAATGGATGTGTGCATGTGTGGTTCAGGGAGTATTTTAAAGTGTCTGTGTGCACCTGGCTGGTGTGTGGGTACATCTGTTCTAGGATATCTGTTCTTGTTGTAAGTATGTGTCTTAGTACGACTCAGTATACATGGGTTCAAGTCTGCCTCAGGTGTATACAAACATTTCTGTAGACGTGTATGCAGCTGGATTTACAGGCTACTCTTGCTAGTGGTAGTGGTATGTGTGTGTGTGTCTGGTGTGGTGTGCTGGATAAACCTGTGTTTTAAAATTGAGTCTTCCACATTTTCTTTATCCATTCTTCAGTTGAGGGGCATCTAGGTTGTTTTCAGGTTCTGGCTATGACAAATAATGCTGCAATGAACATAGTTGAACAAATGCCCTTATAGTATTATTATTTTTTAAATTTTTTTCAGGTTTATTTATTATGTATTATGTATTATGCATGCCAGAAGAGGGCACCAGATCTCATTATAGATGGCTGTGAGCCACCATGTGGTTGCTGGGAATCGAACTAAGGACCTCTGGAGGAGCAGTCAATGTTCTTAACCTCTGAGGGATCTCTCCAGCCCGCCTTTATAGTATTATTGAGTATCTTTTGGGCATATGCCCAAGAGTGATATTGCTGGATCCTGAGGTAGGTTGATTCCCAATTTTCTGAGAAACCGCCATACAGATTTCCAAAGTGGTGTACAAGTTTGCATTCCCACCAGCAATGGATGAGTGTTCCCCTTTCTCCACATCTTCTCTAGTATAATAAGCTATCATTGGTGTTTTTGATCTTAGTCATTCTGACAGGTGTAAGATGGTATCTCAGTATTGTTTTGATTTGCATTTCCTTGATGGCTAAGGATGTGAACATTTCCTTAAGTGTCTTTTGGCCATTTGAGATTCTTTTGTTGAGAATTCTCTGTTTAGTTCTGTACCCCATTTTTAAACTGGGTTATTTAGAATTTTAATGTCTAAACTAGTCCCTCTGGATGTGGTTGACAGTTGAATTGCTGGGGCAGACTGAGGGGCCACTGGCAGTAGCACCAGGATTTATCCCTATTGCATGCACTGGGTTTTTAGAATCCTTTTCTCTTGGATGTATACCTTGCTCAGCCTAGATATAGTAGGGAGGGCCTTGTACCTTCCCCAAAGCAATGTGCCTTACCCTCTCTGAGGATTGAATGGGGGTGGGGTGAGAGGGTATGTGGATGGAATGGGAGGAGGGGAAGGAGTGGGAACTTGGATTGGTATTTTTAAAAAATCTAATAAATAAAATAAAATTGAGTTTTCCCATCTTGATATGATTTCCATTCTAGTTCCTGTATATGTGCTTGTTGGATGCATGTCTACCTTGATCTATGTCTCCATGTGTGCATGGTGCGTGTGTGTGTGTGTGTGTGTGTGCATGTGTGTATGTGCCCATGGTATATGTGCAAATATGTACCCATGGTATCTATAGAGGCAGAAGCTAAGGATGGGAGGACTCGCAGCTCCACAGTCTCCCTGTCATTACCAGGAAATTCTCCAGTTGAAAACAGAACAGCACTGAGAAACTCTTCGACAGGTGACCCCTAGGGACCTCCTGTTCTGCAGATTACAACCCACCTGCCCCAAGTAGACTTCCGCCCCAAGTGAACATCCAGAGGTCTCGCTGCCAACACACGGTGATCAAATGCACTGCTTTCTCCCAGAGGCAGAGGAAGGCCATGTCCACACCTTGTCCTTTCCTGATCCTAAGTCTCTCACTTCATCTCTTCCAGGAGAGCCCTGACTGGGCCCGTGCTCTAGGGCCAAGTGCCATGCTCCCTCCTCCATGAGGTCTGTCAGTCCTTCAGTTGGAAGTGGGTAGCCCTGCCCTTGGTTTCTAGAGCAAGTCCTGCGTGTCCTCTCTAAGCACAGGTTCCGTTCTTCTGTTGTGGTAATTAGCAGCCCACCATAATTGCCATCAGGAAGCCTGCCTTTTCTTTGCTGCTTCTTAGCGACCTCAGCTGATGTCTTGTACTGACCTACGGTGTCAACAAGCTGGAGAGGGAAGAGCAGGTACCATCTGAAGCTATGAGAGCTGGTAGGGACAAGGTGAGAGCCGGAAAGTCACCAGGTCAGCCATACTGCAGGGCCAGGAAAGGCCTTTCTGTGTCTCTGGACTCAAACTCTGCATGTGAAGAAGGCAGCTTCTTCATTCTCAAGAGACACGACTACCTGAGAACTGACCTCCCTCACGGACTTGGCATGGCTCCCAAGGTCCCATCCATACTGGAATTTACTTCTGTCTCCTGCCACCAACATGGCTGCCTCATCAGATGCAATCCCCAAGGCTGAGGTTCTCCTGCATGGGCTGAGCTTCATCTCTGTGAAGGTGGGCTTGGTTGGTCTCCATCCATGACATGACATTTAGACATGACAGTTCCCAGAGCAGAGCAAACCCTGACAGTCGCTGGCAGAGAGGGGACAGGAAGTCCTCTCTAAGGCCTGGTGCTAGAAACAGTACTTTGACAAACTAAACAGAGAGGTACCACATGACAAACAGTTTCACCCCTAGATATGTATACCCGAAAGAATTGAAAACAGGAATCTGGATATTTACAAATGCTCATTTCACCATGATTTGTGACAGCAACATGTGAAAACAACCGGACTGTCCTCAAGAACAAGAGGAAAATACGATACGATATATCTATACAGCAGAATATTACCTAGTCATAAAAAAGATAAAGGGGCTGGGCATGTGGCTCAGTCAATACAGCGCTTGCCTACTTGGATTTGGTCCCCCACTAGCATAAATAAATGAAGAGAGAATGAATTCAGATACATGCTATAATGTGGATGAACCCTAAAAACATTATGTCGGAATTAGAGAGATGGTTTAGGGTTAAGAGTGCTGGTTGCTCTTCCAAGGGACCCAGGTTGGATTCGCAGCACCTGCATGGTAGCTCACAACTGTCTATAACTCCAACTCCAGAGGATCCAATGTCTTCTGTCCTACTGGATCCTGCACGCATGTGGAACACAGAGCTCATACAGTCCCATGCGTATACATAAAAGTAAAATATAAACACTTCAAAAAAGTAAAATCTTAAAAAAAAATTATGCCAAGTGAAAAAAGGGACAAAGCTGGTATGATTTCCCGTCCATGGATGAGCCGAAATAAGCGATCCCTAGAGACGAGAACTGGACTATAAAGGAGGGTGGGGAAAGGGTAGCTACTGCTTGACTCGGGTGTCTAGCTGCAGAACTTCAGAAAGTGAGGGTGGCAACTGCTGCCCGGTGCTCTGGATAGAGACAATGCCAGTCTATTATAAACTTGAAATGACTAAAATCATTTAAGTGTCTGTATATCCATAATTTCAAACTTAGAAAAAAAGGCTGCAGCATCCTGCCCTGCTTTGCCAGCCAGCACTAATATGTGACCCCAAAGAAATGACTCCTGGGAAAGCATTTTCCGAGGAGCTACTTCCCCTGGGGGCAGGATTCTTCAAATCTTGGAGTGAGTTACCGTGGTGACGAGTGGCAAGGGGACCGACCTATACTTGGCTCCGAAATTCCCCTGACCTTGTCATCTACTTTCAGTCCTGGTTGCAAATGAGGACAGTGTCGCCATCCTCCGGTGCCTCTGACATTCCCTAAGAAGCTGACCTCCTCTTTAGACATCCCCCTCCCCCAGGCCACTCCCTGGACCTCAATCCGCCCTCTCTGTGTTTGCCAGCTTTGGGCTTCCAACAAGGAGGAGATTCACTCCACCCATTTGGTCAAACATCCTGGCACACCAGCCTAGGTGTTTTGCCCAACGCTTCTTTCCCAGAACATCCCAAAGCTGGCTAAAATGCTTCCCTTTTAAAGGTCATCCCTGACAGTCCAGGTGTACGGTAGGAGGCATGCTATCTAAAAAGTTCAGAACTTAACTCACCAGCCTCCCTTCTCTTCACATTGCCTCCCCAAAGGCAAAAGGACAAAGGCAGCAGTATTCTCTGTGTGGTCCCCTCCCTAGGTTCCCTTCATCTTTAGTAAGATGGGCACACCTGTTCTAAGTCTGGGTCCCTCGCTGGCTCTTTCCGGAGAACCCAGTGTTGGTATCAACCATCTCAACCACACTTCCTGGTTCTATTTTAGACTTCATTCCCTTAAAACTCCTGAAACTCAAATCTTCCTTTCATTTCCTAAAGGCGTGCATAATTCAATAACCATTCATAGCAGCTTTTATTATAAACCTAGAAAGCTGTCTGACTCGTCTCTCAAATGAATTGGAATTTATACATTTAAATGAGTGTTGTCTTCTTCAGAGAGGTCCCCGGGGAGCCTCTCTACACAGCTGACAATGTGCTGCTCACTCTTAGAGCAGGAGTTTCCTTTTCTTTCCTTCTTTCTTTGTTTTTCTTTTTTAGCTCTCTCTGTGGCACCACCTTCAAAACCTACTGCACACTTTGTAGCGGGCCCCATGGAGATATGATTGCATCCCACAGAGTACACGCGATTTCTTTTCCTTGGGCTGAAAGATGGAGCTGAGGAGGGGAGAGATGGAGAGGGGTGGCACAGCCAGCAATGGCGTTCACTGCCAAAAGCAAAGGAAGACAGGGGGAACTTTCAAGGCTATGGCCCAAGAAGATGAAATTATATTCTACGTGTTGGCTTCGATAAAGAAACAATGTGCAGCTTCAGGTGGTGGCAGCGTGTAAGTGAACCAGATCCTATGGCTATGAAAAGTGGTGAGAAAGAACTCCACCTCTGTTCTGACATTCCCCCAGAGGGCTTCAACCATGGTACTTGGTTTTGACCAGGGACTCAGAACCAGAAACTTCTCTCAAGAGGCCCCCAGACATGAGCCTGAGGGCAGCATAGGGAGCAACAGGTAGTCTCCAAAACAGACATAAAAAGGTAAGCTAGAACTGCCCTTCCTTTAGGAATTAAACTCTGAACCGCCACATGACCCGGCCCCGCTGTTGGGTACACCCCCAAAGAGTTGAAAATGGTACCCAAAGGAAGCTTGCACAAGAAAGTGCTCACGACAGTGGCTTTTCCATCAGTCAGGAGGGTAGAAATGGCCAAACCACCTGTCAACAGACGAGTGGATAAGTGGGCCATTTGGACGAGGGCATCAAGTATGATTCTCACCAGATCAATGGTTTAAGCCGTGCAAACACAATGAGTGGAAGAGGCCAGACACCCAAAGTCACATTAATGATTCTAGCTACATAGGTCCAGAGCAGCAGAGTCTGCAGAGGCAGAACAAGAGGCTGCCAGGGACTAGCAACCAGAAAGGAAAATGACTGCTTAACTGGCAGGGGGTTTCCTCTGGGGGCAATTGAGGTCCTGGGACTAAACGTCAATGAATTATACACTTGTATAATTGTATAACTTGAGCTCGGTACTAGAAGGCCGGCATGTGAAAGGCCCCGGGTTCAAACCCCAACAGTGACGAGAAAAACAAGACAAATGTAAGTTCTATGTATATGTTTTTCTGCAAGAGAGAAAGGGATAGAGTCTGTTCCGCATACTATCAGGAGATGTCTGCAAACAGGAGAACAGTAACTGTGGAACCCAGTTAGCAACTCTCCCAGGCAGGAGGACTGAGACCCTCCAAAGCAGCAAAGTGGACAGGGCAATTTAGAGGATGCTGCCCTGCAACAATCAGCCCCACGCCCAGGCCCTTTATCGCCTCATCAGGCCTGTCATAAACACTGTTTGAAGAGGCCTGTGGGGCCAGGTGTGGGAGATCTCCAGGAGAGGGGTAGGCAGGGGAGCCCCTGAGCAAAGTGAGCAGAGACCTTTGTAGTGCACCTGTGGCTCCCACTTGCCCTAAACCTGCCTGAGCATCATGGTCGTCAGATTACCAACTGCAAACTGCAGAGGGGGAGGGAAGGGACTAGCAGCAATGCCATTCTGCCCACCAGCAGCTGGTGGTCACCAGAGCCACCCAGCCTCACTGCCCTGCTGCCATTCCTTCCTATCCCGCCCCCAGCAGTGCCTACAGGTGATCCTGGTGTGTATCCACATCCCAGCTCTGGCCTTAGCAGGAGCGGACCATCACAGCAGCGGCTGAGTCTGCTCGCCAGCCTGCCAGCTTTTTATGGCAGCTTCTAGCCCAGAGGTATATCTCCCTAATCTTTATGCAGCAGGATTTACCAAGACAAGACCCTTAGCAGCAATTACAAGACTAATAATGTGAAGTCCTACGTGATTATTATGGGCCCAGGTCTTTTAGTAGTTATGAAAGCCAGCAAATCAAGGGAACAGCAAATTCTAAAGGGTGAAACAATACCTTGAAATTTTCAATGGTCTCATTTAGTAGAGCTAAGGGAGCCCCTGGAAATAGTGGGAGAAAAGCTCAGGAACAAGGCCGCTCAAAGCCTTCTGTCCACCTACTCCATAACCACACAGACATTTCCGGGGCTTCTACTGTGTGGCACTAAGGCAAAGTCCCTGTCACAGCAATTACTGGGGCAGAGTGTGGGATCCAGGGACTGGTGAGCTCCATGCTGACCATCCGGGAGAACCAGGGAGGAATAAAGGACTGGCTGCCGTAGTCAGCAGTGGGATGATGCCCTGCTCATAAGTCACGATGAGCCCAAGGGAACCTGCCACAGGGAGCCAAGCGTGGCTAGAGTCAGGACAGTCAGTTAGGGGAGGCCACCAGACTACCCAAGGTTCCTGTGTTAAGGCAAGAGGCCTGGGGGTCAGCCAGTGAAAGCACCCCTTACTTTTGACTTTTTAGAAACAGAAGTGAAGGTCATAGCCCTAGTGGATACAGAGTTGTCACAACTATTGAGGGTCCAAAAGTCCCTGCAAGTGAGCGATGTGTAATGCAGTGGGCCCAGGTGCAGGGAGGCTGGACTTCACAAAAAGATTCTGAAGACAGAAGAAAACTGAACAGGGAGGGGGGAGGATGTCAACTAGAAAGCAAGGCAAGAGAGAAAGGGCGAGAGAGAGGGAGGAAGCTGAGTGGAGAAGGGCTGCTTTGAGAGGTAACAGTCAAGAAGACCTGTTACCATGGCAACACCCTCCTGCCTGGTACCCAGGAATAAATTATTGATGGGGATAGTGGTTCTCTCCCTTCACAAAGCCCCCAGTGCCCTCTTCACGGCCATCTTATTCTCGCCCCCACTCCACTTGCTCTGCATTTGCCTGCGTGAGTCACTCTGAGACCCAACAGGAGTCCAGAGCATCACAAGGTCTCTTCCACACGCCCCAGGCTGTCCCTGGCCACCACGCAGCTTTGCTGTTGCCGCCGCCTGTTAGAGATGAATTGTGTGGTCTTCAAACTCACACTGAAATGCTAACACACTGGCCCTTAGACTGAGAGGCAAGCTAGGTAATAGGCAGTCACTATTGTGGACTCATCTAATAATAGCCTGGTAGGACAGGGGACACAGACAGGCACAGAAAGAAAAGGGTGTGAAGACACACAGAGGAGGTAGCCACCTATAGCCACAGGAAGAGCTCTCAGAGGAAATCATCCCTGGGGACATCTTCACCTCACACTCTAGCTTCGAACTGGGAGGAAATGAGTGTCTGTCACTGAAGCCACCTGCTCTATAATACTTGGTTTGGGTAGCCCTAGAAAATCAGTACACCACCATCTGCAGGCTTTGCAGGACTGAAAACCATCTCAGCATGGGGTCAGAGGACAGTGAGATGCCTTGAGCTCCAGGAGAGAGGCCACCAGAAAGGCAGGACAACCAGGCCTGAACCCAGTCACAGTCCGGGCAGCAGGTGGGCAGGGCTGGCAGGGCAGGAGACAGCGTCTGTCCTACATCACAAACCATCCATTTTCTGGGGGGCGGGGGTTCCATCCTCTAGCCTAAGAAGGCAGAGCAGAGTGAGACACAACAGCAGGGGGAAGAGCAGTCAAGGCCCAGGCCCCTGCAGATGAGCTAGGGCTTGTTTTCAGGAAGACGGAGAGCCCACTGTCCAACTCTAGTGGCAGAAGTGGAGGGGAGACCTTAGCTCAAGAGATAGGCATCAGGCGGCAAGAATGCATAGGTCAGAGTTCCACACAAGGCCAGTGTGGCTATAAAGTAGCCACAGCATGATGGATGGCAGGATTGCTGTGTGACCCTCAGTTCATCCCCAGAAGTATCCCCTCGAGAACCAGAAATGGGCACACTACTCGCACAAGCACCGTGCCTCTGCTCACAACAGCATCGTTCATGCAGCCAAAGGTCCACCAGCTGGTGACCGGCGAAGGAAGCTGTGTGCAAACCCAATGCAAAAAACCCAGCCCTTGGAGGAAGTACGGATGCACGCCATTGCGCTGGTGACCCTCAGGAGTATCAGCAAAAAGTGAGCGAAGCCAGACACAAGGAGTGAGGCTCGTTAGTAATCACTACACTATAGCCGGGTTTTGGTTTTGTTCTTGTTTTTGAAACAGGGTCTCAAGACTGGCTTTCAGCTTATTCTGTCCAGTCAGGTCCTGAACTTCTGATGTCCCTCCCTGAATCTCCCCTTAGTGCGCCTGACTAGACATTGGTGCGTATAAGGTGTGAGAACTGAGCCTCAGCACTGTGTATGTGGGAGACCATTATCATCCTTCTGTCTTTGCCTATGCTTCAAAGGGTCCTGTGCACACACCCTTGCCCTTCCCCTTACAAGCAGGGAGGCAGCAGAGCCCTGGAGCCATGTACAGGTTGGACACCCCTAATGAAAGTGTTCTGGAATTGGAAACTCTTGCCTGCGGCCCTGGTATACTCATCCGTCATCAATCTGCAGCTCGGACAGTGAGAAGTGCACTGTGCCAATCATGTGGATGGATTTTGGTTCTATCCCTCATTTAATGACTGAGCCTAAGTCCCAGGAATCCTGCTTGAGTGCTCCCAATCTGAGCACCTGGCAGTACCATTAAGAGGCCGAGATGACGCCGGGCGGTGGTGGCGCACGCCTTTAATCCCAGCACTCGGGAGGCAGAGGCAGGCGGATCTCTGTGAGTTCGAGACCAGCCTGGTCTA
>NC_022013.1:23206203-23207145 GCF_000317375.1 Microtus ochrogaster
GCCGAGATGAGGGTCTCTATGCAGGTAAAGGGACACTGGACACCATAAGGCACGAGGGGAAATAAGATGGCATTGGGAAATTACTGACACTCTGTGTGCTGATAACCGTGTCTGGCACGGTACCTTCAGTACCTCAGCATCCTTGCTGTAGTGGGTCTGAAGATCAGTTGCCTGGCTACCCAGAAAAGACTCAGCAAGAACTTCCCAGGGGACTGAACTGCTCCTGCCAAGACAGGGCTGGAATAGGACCTTAGCTAGATAGACCTATCTCTTGGTGCCAGGCAAAAAGGAAGAATCCTCCTGTCCAGGTGCTAGGCTGAGCTGCCTGACTGTCTCGGGGATGTATGCCTGGGGGGGGGGGGGGGGGGGAGCACTGGCAGGCTGGAAGGCTCCAGAGGGGTTCACACTCACAAGGACAGGCAGCCTAGTGAAAGGAGGCAGAACCAGAGGGTTAATCCCAGGGTATGAACGACTGTCCAAGGGTCCCCTCTCTGCTTACGCTGCAGCATCTGCTGGGAAGCCACAGGTAATTAGGGCAGCTTAGAGGATTGCCCAGGTCAGGAGGTTGGGAGGAGGTGACCTAACTGGGCTCTGTCAGGGCTGAGCTGGACTGGGTTGAATGCCATCCGAAAAGGAAAAATAGAGGTAGGCAAGGCTACTCACCTGCAGCCCCACATATACATCCCCTGAATGAACTCAAGGCCCAGAGGAGAAATGGGGAAGGGGCACAGGAGCTAGTCCAGGAATTCTGCTTCTGCTGAGTGCTCGAGATCAGACAGGAAGGCTGGGTGGGAGAGGACAGCAAAGTGACAGCCGCAGAGGTTAGGCTGGTCATAGACGTTAGGCCAGTGGCCGAGGTTAGGCCGGTGGTAGAGGTTAGGCTAGTGGCCAAGGTTAGGCTTGTGGTTGAGGTTAGGCCAGTGGTCGAGGTTAGGCTAGTGG
>NC_022013.1:23207245-23257305 GCF_000317375.1 Microtus ochrogaster
TGAGGTTAGGCCAGTGGTCGAGGTTAGGCTAGTGGCCGAGGTTAGGCTAGTGGCCAAGGTTAGGCTTGTGGTTGAGGTTAGGCTAGTGGTCAAGGTTAGACTAGTGGCCGAGGTTAGGCCGGTGGTAGAGGTTAGGCCGGTGTTCGAAATCAGGCTAGCGGGCAATTCTAGGTTTATGAGACAAGTCAGAAAGTTCACCACCTAGAATTCCCCTAAAAGAAGAACAGAAAAAGACCATGTAGAAACTCCTGCAGCTGATTCTCCTGAGTCCTCTCTTTCCTCTGCTCCCCACAGGCAAGGTATCCCCTGCCAGGAGAGACCCAAAAGAATATGAGGCTGGCCCAAGGGGTGGGAGCCAAAGAAAGAGAGTTGTAAGAAGCCCAGCTGAGAAATTCATTCACACCCACACCACGGGGATTCCCTTCCCCAAGTGAAGCAAGCCAAGGCCATCAGAGACTTCTCTCGACTTGTCAGGACACAGAGAGTGCTGGCAGAGACGTGTCATGAGACCAAGAGCCATGTGACCAGCCAAGCTCAGGGCACACACAGCATAGGTCTCCCACAGACAGGGGCAGAACGCAAGGAATCTGTTCACTGAATGTGCCCAATCTCACTCACGACAACAAATCCTGAGGTCCCGCTGCTTCACAATGACACCCCAAAATACTCAGGAAGCCCGAGACAGGCCTAGGTATAGAGGGCGCAGAAAGAAAGGCTCTAGATGGGTGCTTAAGAGGCGCTCAGGCTAAGTGGGACACACGCAGCCTCTCACACAGAGAGAGGGAGGGTGGGGATGACCAAAATTGCTGATTAACATATAAAACTGCAAGCTAATGCGATCATGGAAACTAAAAGCTATCCTCAACTACCTGCTTCAAATGTCAGCCCCAGGCCAGCTTACCCCAGAGCCTAAACGTACTCCAAGCCGGCCATTTTCAGTGCAGATTCCAAGTACATAAAAGCATTTGTTTTTAGTCTTAACCAGAGAAAAAGTAGAAAGGATAATCCAGGTACATTAACAAAATTGTATCAAGTCATTTGCTCCTAAAATGTAAGCTATGGGATATCCGGGATGGGCTTCCCCAAGCCTGTTGCCCGTCTGTCACTGCAGCCATGAAAACACCAAGCCAGGATGGTAGGAAGCCACCCAGGGACCGGACTTGTGGCAGAGCTCAAGATATTCTGGGCTCAGTGAGAACAGGTGTGTACTGAAATCAGACCCATGAGAAATTCTCGGACCCTCACCTGAACACAGACCCAGTCCTCTTCCAGAGGTCTCTGCAGCCACCCCCCAAAGTACCTAAAATTTCTTTCTGTTTATATGTTTTTCATTTCTTATTTTCCTTTGTTCTGAGACAGGAGCTTGCTATATAGCCAGGTTATCTTGGAGGTGACTGTGCAGCCCAGGCTGATCTCACACTCACAAGTGCCAGGATTACAGGTGTGTGTGTGCCTCCATGCCAGCTTACTTAGATCAGGCATGTCCAGGAAGGTGGCAAGAGCCACTTGGCACTATATCCAGTGCTCCTGGGAAACCCAGTGCCAGGCCCTATCTAAGGACTCAATTTCACTGAAGAAATTGTAGCCTCAGGGAGAGAGGGCTACACTCGGGTCTGAGCCTTTGGTGGCTCCAACCTTGGAGCCACCATCATCCCAGGCTCAAGGTTGACAGCCCCAGCTGCAGCACGGCCAAGATGCAGAAGTGATCGGCCATTTCAGCTTCCTCTCCACCTGTCCGGGACAGCTCTGCCAGATCTGCTCTCAAAAGTTCCCTCCACTCAAGCAGCCGATGCTCTAGTGGTTAGAAAGCTGTCTGCTAGTCTGGAGAGGAAATTGCTCTCTGGCAAGTGAGTTCTCCAATCTCACTCATGACAACAGTTCAGAGCTAACAATGTGCCCCTGTTCCTGTCCAAAACACTACACTTGGGGTTTCCAGGCCCTTCTGTATCTTAGGATCCAGAATGGCAGAGCCAGGAGGATTCCAGAGATTGCTCTCTGAGGGCTCTCATCTTCCCATCTTTGACTCATCCTGGAAACTGTGTGCATCTGCTTGGGTTTTGTCTGTTAAATACTTATTTATGTATGTGTATGTATCTATGTGTATTTATGTGCGCATGTGTGGCCAGGGAGGGTCCTTTGTTGCTGGAGTTACAGGCATTTGTGAGTCTCTCTACATGGGTGCTAAGAACCAAACTCATCTTCATGACTGAAGTGCAAGCACTCTTAACCTGAGCCATCTCTCCAACCCTGCTTGTTTTTGAGATAGGGTCTCACTATGTAGCTAGCCCATGCCAAGCATGGTCTCACTGTGTAGCTCAGGCTAACCTTAAACATATAATCTTCCTGCCTCATCTTCCTGAGTGCTGGCATTATAGGCATGAAGTGCCATAGACTTAAAAATATAAATATGTAGATAACTTTGGTTATTCTATATTTAAAATATGCTGTTTTAGATCAGCTTGTTTTAAATTTTTATGAGGTATGATTTTAACATGATATTGACTAGCAATTATTATACTCTTAAAAGCAAATTTCGACTTTTCTCCCACCTAATAAAGGCAAACCCCATTCAATATGTCTCAGATTAACTAGATTTAAAAAAAAATTTTTTTGGATGTCTTATCATACCAGGCTCAAGGGTCAAATTGCATTCTAATGGCTTTATCAGGTGTTAATGGATAAAAATAATCCAAGACATAAAAATAATCCAAGACTTCTCTCAGACCCACACCTGGGAAAGTGCATATTTGCTGCGGTGTAAGTATTCAGGTATGTTTGTAAAAGCAGCTGGCTTGAAGCTGTCTACACGCACATCTTTATTATAGATATTTACTTGCAAGAAAACCCACTTTTGACATAACTGTCATCTTTTAAAGCACTGGCAACATCCTTTTCCTAACATAATAGCTGTCACTTAGTGAATACAATCTGATAACCACCATCTTAAAACACGTTTGTGGAAGCCGTGGGGTGTGCTCCTCCTTAACTCCAAGAAGTCCCATTTGACCCGCAGGAACGGCCATGCCAGGGACAGCTGGGCTGTGCACACCCCTCCCTTCCTCCTCAGGTGAACAAGAGAACAGGCGTAAAAGTGTTCATTGAGGGGCTGGAGAGATGGCTCAGAGGCTTAGAGCATTTGACGCTTTTCTAGAATCAGTGTGAACACATGATGGTTCCCAACTGTCTGTAACTCCAATTCCAGGGGATTCAATGTCCTTCTCTGTCCTCCCTGGGCACATACATGACGCACAGACATATATGCAGGCAACACACCTGCACATATGCACACACACAAATTAATAACTTTTGAGGTTTTCATTGCTTAAGAGCAGAAATGAAGTCAAACACTGTTACAAGCAGTTTGAGAGCCCCAGTTCCAGAGTCACGGGCTGGGAAAGGAGTATTGGTAACTACTCTTCATTCATTACCTCACTGAAGTTTCTAGAAGAAATTGAGTGAGCTGGCTGAAGCCACCTGGAGTCAGCAGCACAAGCTTTAGTACTGGGTTTCCCAGCTGTGAATTCTCTCTCCCCAAGATGTCTGTTAGGGAAAGAGTGGCACCCATTGGAGGGTGGGGAGTGGGGGCGTCAAGGCAGTGTCACAAGGTCAGACAGGGAACGCGTGCACAGGCACCTCAGAACTCAAAACAATGCCTGTATGCCTAAGGGCCTTTTTTCCCCATAGAAGGCACTTGGTAAATGTTTCCTGGATAAATAAACGGATGTGTGAACGAATCTCAGGAAAGATGTCTGTCATCCGGAGCAGAATCTGGCGCCTGGTCCCAGAATCTTGCTGTGACGGCTTGTGTCCACTTTCTGATTTGGGACAGTTTCAATTTCAGGAAAAGAGATCCCTGCCCTCTGCTGCTGGCCCTTCTGAAAGCAGAGGACCAGAGCATCCCAGGGGCAGAACACAGAGCTGGGAGTGGGGAACCCGGGCTTGGTCCTACCTCTGGACCTGCAGCCTGAGCATCACCTGGGACTGTGACAGAAAGGTGTTGTCTTGTGTTGGACCCCAAACCTTAGAGACTGGGGTGGGCATATTTGTGCTCTAACACGCCCCACAGGTCATAGACAACCTGCTGAGGCATCTCTTGTGCAGTTTTGACACTGTCTACCCCAGCCTGGCCAGTGAGAGGAAAATGCCCTTGATGATGACCGGAATCAACAGCCACATGACACATCAGGTCTCACATCAAGGTGACGAGCACACATGCTAGCTTGTAAGAGAATTAGAGAGTCCTGAAGATGCTGATATCAGAATCAGGAACAGGCAGAGTCTCTAACAATGGGCTGCATCACCCCACTTGGGATACCCACCCTGTAAGCTTTGATCAGAACTTCCAAAAAGGTTGCCCGAAAAGAGCAGGTCACAGGCACGGGCATCAGTACAAATATACGTAAGCATACACTTGCCTGGATCTCCCTGCCCTGGCCCTGCACTCTCTTCTCCACAAGTCACACCTGACTTTTATATTTTGAACACAATACTCTTCTGCGGTTAACTGCTGCTGAGGTGATGTGTGTTAGCGTTAGTGAGAGTGGATCCTACTTCCAAGGTGCAGCTGGAAGCCAGAAGATGGAGGTGTTGGAGGAGTCATGGGTAACCAGATGCATTCGGGGGCTGGAGAATATGGTGGCGTATGGACTGAGCATGCTCAAGTTCTGGGTCCCAGCGCTGTAAAACACAGCGGAGCAAGGCGTGGCTAGGAACACTGGCGTGTGAGCCAGGCCGGCGGTGGTTGCTCCTGGCTTTGCTCTTAGGTTACTGCACAATTCTGAGCAAGCCCCTTCCTCATGCTCACTTCCTCCCAGGTAAAATGAGGGTCTTAAACCCAAAGTGTCCTGAGCTCAGGACTTGTAATTTCCATAAGCTACCGGCAGCCTCCCGCTAGCACAGCAAGGATAGTCAAACCTGCATCTTCCTTCTACTGAGACTCAGCAGCAAGAGATGGATATAGAGATGGTCATGGTGGGTCTCCTGCCTGGGAAGGCTCTTCTCAGGATATCTCCACCAAACTGGATGAGAAGATCTGATTCAAGGCCCTGTGGGTGTTTCCTCGCTGAATTACACAGGGGGAAACCACTCAAGAGCCCTGCACTTCAGTTATGGGACACTCAAGCAGTGCTGACCGCACGTCAGAGGTGGAGTGGGGTGCGATGACATAGACCTAGCATACAGGAAGCTCTAACTGCCTTCAGCTGACATTCTTTGGTCTCACTACTATTACTGCTGCTTCTGCTTTAACACAATCCAGGAACGGCGAGGTAAAAGGCCATGACCTCAGCACAACCCATCCCTAATAATGGTGTTCAGACCAAGTTGTCGTGGCCAGTTCTCTCTCTCAGTCTAGAATCACACAACTGGAGACTAGTCTATCTTTCCAGAAGGCTTAATGTTTGCATTTCTCCCTCTTCTACACACACACACACACACACACACACACACACACACACACACACACAGAGAGAGAGAGAGAGAGAGAGAAAGAGAGAGAGAGAGAGAAGCCTTCTACAAGTGCCATTGGAAATTCTATAGTAAAAGTTGAACAAGTGCCAACCGCCCAGCTGTGGCTGAATATATGGCTCATAGCTCCCTCCATCAAGGCAACAATGAACAAGCAAGCCAGCCAGTAGCCACACAGCCAGGAGGGAGGCACGGAAACAATGGGCTCTTCCTAGGCTTGGCTACCAAGTCCCGTGGCTGCTGAGACCAGGCCTTGGCACCCTGCCAGCACTAGGAGAGTACAGTGCCGGTCACATGGTGTTCTGGGTCTTATTCACTGGAAGGGTCTGTCACTGGGTGATTGTTCTCCACCCCCACGTAGGAACCAAGGTCCTGCTTCACACTAGACAGACAGACATCCACAGGCCAAGATCCAGGCTCGCCTCACCTTGCCTCACAGGCTGGATGCTCAACAGATGAACACTCTGGGCTGCGGGTTCACAATAATAATTACACCATGGCTTGGTGGACCAAGCTGGCGTGGAATAAGGACAGCTTCAGATCACAGGGAATGGCTTGCTGTGGGAAGTGGACCCTAAACCCACTTCCTGAAACATGCACCTCACTTCTGCTTCAGTTTTGTTGATTGACATTCTAAGATCATTTTTTTCTCATCCTCTCGGTCTCTGTTTAAAATCAGAAACGTCATTCCGTCTTCTTCTCCAGCCTCTGACCCTGTGAGTGCGGCCAGCAAGAAAGAAATGTGGGCTTGATTTTTGTCACCTCACTGGGAGCAGAGCCGGAACTCCACCTTTCACAAGTGCCCCTCGGAGTCTTTCCAGACTCTGCCAAGCAAAATGTTCCCAGTCGCTGCTAAGCAGAGGGAGTTCTTAGGGAGGGGCCGCTCATTTGCATTTATATTTTATTATTTTGCGTAGTGAGCCATCTGCACCATAAGCCAGGGCTGCCGGGAAAGCTTCTCAGCTAGGGTACAAAGTTGTTTAAGTGGAAACTGCCTATTGTCTCCTCTGTAATTCTCAAAGTGCCTGGCATACAACTGAACACCTACCCAAGGCTCAAAGACATTTTGATTGCTGCATTGCTGACCACAGCCATCTGGGTGCTCTCGGGAAGCAGTGTGGGGAAGTGGAGGCAACAGCTGACTTTCACTGTGCACAGGGGTTTGTGGGCCTTCTGGGATGTAATCCGTGCAGGGTAGGCAGCATATCCCCTGGTTTGTAGACAAAACTAGAAAAGATGGAAGTCATTTGCCAAAGGCCACACCAGCAACTCAGGCACCAGTATAGGCCCAGGCAGCCTGACTCTGAGGCTGACACAACAAATTGCACCTGAGCCAGAACGCTAGAGAGATTAAGCTTAGCCTCAGCATGGTATTAACATAATAAGGCCCCAAGTTTGGTCACTGTTCCAGGTATAAAGGAGTTGGTATCTGGACTAGGTGGCTCCTCCCTCTAATAGACCATACAAACTGGTCCTCCTGCCCCCTTTTACTGACCAGCCTGGCCAAGGTAACTTCTGCTAGGATGTATTCTGTGATACAGACATCGGCACGGCAGCGGAAGAGAGGAGGATGAGCAACAGGCGAGCAGACCTTATGGCCTCCACTCAGTACTGGAGACAGTAACCTGATACCTTTACAAAGGAGAGACTCCAGCAACACATGGAGAAACCGCCTGAAGATGTCACACTTGGAAGTAAGGTGGACAAGGGAGCCCAAGGGACTGTCTCCCCTTCATGTTCCCGCTTTCTTTTACTACCAGAATAGAAAATGAAACGAGAGGAACAGAACACACCAGACAGGTTCAGGGGTTCGTCGAGCACAGAGGGGTCCCTGGGGCAGGTGGTGACTCTCTGAGGAAGGCGTACAGCCTCAGACTCAAGAGGTTGGAAAGGGCTGAGGACCAATCAGTGGCTTGATGGTGTGGCAACAGCTAGGCCTCAGACAACGCCGATGTTCAGACTCTCACACTCTCCACAGACTGGACTTTCTGGGGTCCCCAGGCCTCACCTCACTTGTACAAAAGGGATCATTAGCAAGGCCAGAGCCCACAGCTGTTGGGAGCTGATAATTATGGTTAGGGGACTTCCGAATGAGAAATACCCAGATCTGGTCCAGCTCTGACACAGATGGGCAAGGCCTCACTCTAACGGAGACCGAGTGTCTGACTCAAAGGCTGTCACTCAGTAAGACGGCATGAACATTTAATAGGTCTCTGTTGTGGATACTGATAGCCCCGACCTTAATCTGAGAGAATGAAAGCCAGAGAGGGTCAAATGGCTTGCTCTACGCATTTGCCTTGATTGACAGCACCCTAGTCATTGGCTTTTCGGCCACCCTATACTGGAATCATCCTCGCTCACTGATAGACACAGGATGCTTACTAAGTTCTTGGCTCTGAAACACCCACTGTGAGCTGCTGTTCCCCAAGCAGAATGAGCCTCCTCTAAGTAACCAGAATCTGCGATCCCACATGACTAACAGCCACGGGAGCAAAGACCAGAGCCACCGGTGTACATGGACTGTGGCACCAAGTGACAGCATTTAAGCATCCTGTAACCAGCTGAGCCGAGCTCTGTTGACTGTGAACTCCTGTGGGCCAAGCGTCAGCAATATGCTTTGGGGAACCCTGCCTCTGAGCTACTCACAGTGTCCAGGGGTAAGGAAGGGAGAGGCAGATGGAAGAGAAAACCAACCAACCAACAAAGTAGGCTGTATATTAGACTAGCCTGGGGGTGGGGAGCTTTGTGCACACCAGAACATGGCCCACCCTGCAGAAGCTGGGATTTACGGTGGGGGTTAGGACTCAGTGTTGATGTCTTGTAAACCGCCCCCCAAGCCCAGAAGATGTTTTCTAACGTCCTGGCAGGATTCCCTCCAGTGCCCTCGGGACGAAGACGTGAGCTCTGGATAGCACTGCCTTGCTTAGCCTTAGTGACACCAGGCAGCCTGATCACCCATAAAGACAGCACTGTCGCATCAGGCATGGAGCTGGCTGGTACCAGCCCAGCTTGTGAAGGAGGGAATCCTCTGAGATGGCCAGACAGAGGCACATACATCATCCACCCTCCTACAGCATCCTGCACTCCAGCCCCATCCCACATCCCAGCTAGCACTTCTGCCTTTGTCTCTCTCCATCATCACTGTGTGTGTCATTGCTCACACGTGCCTGCCTTTGCTCCCAGTCTCGTGGGAGCGACCACGCTCAGCTTCTCTTTTGTCCACAGTACCAAGCATGGAGACTTACACCCAGCAGAGGCTCAATAAATACTGTTTGTATTCATGTGCACTCTCGGGGGTTGAACCCCTCGCTCCAGGCTAACAAAGAGTTACTCACAGGGAAGCATTTGTTAAGGATGGCTGGCAGCACACTGGGTTTCTGTAAGAGAAACAGGACGGCGATGAGGTGTCCCGAGAAAAGGCGTGCACTCTGGTTTGAGAGAAGACACACAGACTGTGGCAAGCCAAGGCTAGAGACCCAAGGAGATCAGGAGGTCAACCATATCTGATCACAGATAAGACAGGCAGTCTGACCCACCACAGAGGAAGTTTCCTTTGATAGTGGTTGGCGTTTGTTAACTTTTCTCCACAGTACCTTTCCCACTCACCCTCACCACCACCCTAAGCCACACCCACTATAGCATGTGACCAGGATGAGAATAAAGATACCTAGAGTCAGAATCCGGGTTACAGGAAGACCAGAACCTTGTCACCAGAACCAGCTGGTGCCAGGAATGTGACACAGGTGCACCTCACCTGTGCTCACTTTCCCCAGGACCAGGATCCCAGGGCCAGACACACTGTGGCATTTCCCCATCCAAAGGTCCAGAAAGACCTTGGATTGGGCCCTGCATATCAAGCCAGAGTTTATGGTACCCTCATCTGGGTTTTGTGAGGAGAAGTGCAAAGCAATGCTAAGCCTGCTCCCACTGTAAGACAGTTGTAAAGGGGACCAGTGTGGTCACCCACTGCTGTGGTTTCAGCATGAAGCAGTCTCCAGCAGCATCAAATGCCTGCTCTGCCCTGTGCCAAAGAGATCAAGGGACATGGGACCAAAAAGCAAGGATTGGTGGCCTTACCCAAGGATTCTGACTATTCCGAAAGCTGTAACAGTGCTCTGAACAGTATTCTGAAACAGTGGCTCTACCCACACGTGCTTACTTACATTTGACTCTATTCAAAATTCAAATCTTTTAGTTTTTAAAACACACATTTGGGGTGGTGCCTGTGGCAAAATGCACATGCAGCCGTTAGAGGGCTTGTGGATCCCGGGATTCAACGCAGGACATCAGGAGTGGAGACAAGCACCTTCAATCAGTTCACCCCCCTCCAAAATTTAAACCTTGAGCATATGTGTCATTTCAGAATTTAAGAGACACGGGGAGGAGGATTGTGATTTCAAAACCAGGGTGGGCTACATAGTGAGACCCTGTCTCAAAAGGAAAAGGTCTGGTCAAACCTTCAGTCCCACGTGTCACTTTTCAAGTGCTTGGCAGCCACTCAGCACCAGCAGCCACCATTCTGGATGCTCCGGGCACAGAGCACTTCCAGCAGAAGTGGAAGCGGAAAGTTCTGCCAGACAGTTGCGTGCACCAAGCATGTGCGCATGGCCTTAGGGAATTCCCGTTTTGCCTGGATCTGCTGGAGGGATGTCGGGCGTTCTGGTGGAAACTGAGGCAAGGTGGTACATCTTCTCAGCGACTCTCACACGAAGACTCTAAAGTGAAACTTGCCGGCTCAGTTTTGGGTGATCTTAGAGCACGTGTATGCGCATGCACCTGGCACTCCCGGTGTCCTTCAAGGGACATATCATTTCTCTTTCTTCACAAGGGCTGTGAAGTTAGATGCTGTGACCAGCTGGCTTCTATATAAAATCACTTTCTGAATGCTTTGGATGATTCTAAGCACCCCTGACTTTCCTTCAGCCTGGCCTCACCGGGGAGCAGATAATAAAAACCTCAGGTCAGCACTGAGGACAGCGACACGCTCCCTTTGAGCGAAGCAGAAACTTTCTGCAGAGCTCCCAACACTTTCTAACTGTCCTGAGAAACCACTAGAAATGTGTGTTTCCTACCCATCCTCAAGCCACGCTCTTGCTGTCTTCAAGGCAAGACCAGGTCATTTAAGAAGCTTCAAAAGCTGCTCCCCACAAGGCCTCGGGCTGAAAGGTAGGTTTCTTGCCAGTGCTGCCCTAACTGTACTTTCCACTGCCCTGCAGCCCAGTTCACCACGATGGCCACAGTACTGCTTCCTTCTACTTTCATGGCTATGCTTTTGTTCCTGGAAGGGCCACTGCTCTACCTCTGCCTCTCAAGAGACACAAGCCAGCCCCACCGCTCTTCAAAACCTCCCCAAGGGCTGCAATCTGCACCAATTTCTTCCCTTCTCTGACACCCCAAGGCATACCTAGTTCACATGGTGCTTTAGGGGCTTAATTATGCATCATCTGGCATAACTACGAGGTTAGCATGCAGCTTTTAAGGTTATAGGCGGGCCCAAATGCAGAAGAACTAGCTTTGCCAGCAACCAGCGGCACGGCCACATAGAAGTCACCCCGCAGTTCCAAGACCCCACTGCTTGACCAGAAGAATGATGACCTTGGACTAAGACATCTCTAACACTCATGACGCATGCGTTCTCCCAAAACAAGTTGCCTATGAAATTGCTATGCACATAACAGGGGCTACAAAGAAGACTTCAGATGCCACAACAGTACATAAAAGCAAGGCGGAGGCCAAGCTGGACTTAGCCAGAGAATCCTGAGTGAATTCCCACCTCAGGTTTCAAAGGCTTCAGTTCCACTCCATCCGTGATGACGACAGGAAAGAGATCTGTTTCTGTTCTCTCCTACTCCAGGATTGGAAACCTGCTGATGTCCTCAGAGGCATTTTCCTAAAGAAGTAACCAGCAAATGGAAAGATACCCTCACACAGTGGGTTCTTCAACGATGTCTCGCACACGGATATTTCCCTCACCGGAGTAGATGGGCAGCCTGAGGTAGAGTACCGACTCCATTGCTGCCTCTGCAGAAGCCAAGCAGGTGTGACCTAAAGCCTCATAATAATGACCTAAAGCCTAAATGTTAGCGGTGCCCCCATAAAGCTGACTGGTCTCATAAGTCAAGGCATTGCAAGAACGAGGGAAAAGCTGGCTTCAGATGCCAGCTCAATGGTCTGGTCCCTGTCAAAACGAGAGTTCTAAACCTCCTCCTATTTACACCCTATTCTCAGAGTTCTCGCTCTATCTACACACAGTGAGCTATAGGGTAATTGCTTTCCACTTGCGTGAAGAGAAATTACTGCCAAGAATTTTTGGTGACGTTTATACAGTAAACAAAGATCAAACTAGAAGTCTAATCGAGTTGGAGTCATTTTATCAACATAAGCAGTACATGCACACATACACACGCACATAGGTACACACACACTAACATATTCACAACTAATATAGAACTTGTAGTAACAAAACGAGGTGAGTTCTAAAACTCACTGAACTCAGTACTGGAAATTTTCATTAAATGCTTGTTTTTTTTTTTTAAAATTGCTGCTGGAGTCAACTAGCCAGCATCAGTGGTTAGGAATTCTCATCACTGGGGAAAGTCCTCAGAATTGGCCTGCCAGCCATCCACTCTCATCCCAGAAAGTCACAAGATCTGAGCACCAAACTTGGCACCAAGCATCCCAGCTGGCCTGATCTGCATCCAGGAAAGTTAGTTCTACATGAAGCCAGAACTTTTCTATTCCAGGAGGCTTGCCCCAAGATGGCTAAGCTATGTGCTCAGAGAAGCAAGGTGGGGAGACCCCAATATGACTGGGGAAGAGGAAGAGAGATTCCTGTATTTGGGGTTCTTGTATCTTTTCTCCTAGCAGCTCTGATCAGTGAATTTTCAGGTGTTCCTATCTTAAGACCCACAGCAGGTACTGCCTCTCAGGTGACGAAGGCCAATACCACAGTCCATAAATCATATCGTCTGAAATTAGCCACTGTCCCTTAGATCTGAACCTACGGGACACAGACAGGGTCTGAGAAGCCTCCGTGCTGCTGTAGGGACATGGTTAACCCTGAACCAGCAGCAAGAGTTTCAGAATAGTCAGGTACTGCTGCTCAGAATGCTCACATTGTCATTTAAGGCAGGAGGCAGGAAACTAAGGATATGGTGCTGGGGGGGGGGGTAGGTTAAACAATGCCAAGATGGAGACCACACGGAGGGCAAGAGCCCCTGCAGCCTTCCTCCAACTCCAGGTGCCCAGGACTTATCCTAAGAGCGACAGAGAAACACCCCCACTCCCAGCTGATCTAGGGCTTTTTATCTCGCTAACTTTGTTTATGGTGATCCTGTAAGAGGTTCTGAAGCCCTCCAAGCCCCTCTCTAATTAAATTCATTAGAACAGATTGGGACTTTCTTTCTGGATCTCAGAAAAATTAACAACACAATTAGCATCATAATGATGAGAGAGAGAGGGGCTGCCAGGGAGGCCCTTGGCAGGGGTGGGGTGGGGGTGGGAGGCGCCTGGGCCAAAGGGAGGGAAGAAGAGGAGCAGGTGAAGGAAGGGAGGCAGACAGCCGATGTGGCAGCTGCTTCTCCAAGGACGGAGCTGCAGGAGTAGAGGGGATGACCCCACAGTGTCCCCAGCCCTCCAGCTCTTTTCTTTTGAGACAGTAAGGACAGAAAGAAATTAATCAATGACATAAACCCCAGAGACGAGAACTCACAGGAATCTTCTAATTTTACAGAGTAAAGAAACACAGTTAAGTTCTATCAGTGATGGGACCAGCTCAGGCCTTTTATGGCACTGCCCCACCCCCACCCCCATGCTAGTCTGCGTGTCAGAAAGTCCCTGGGGAGCAAGCATAGGGAGCCAGGTCACTCCTTTCACAGAGAACCTAAAGCTGCCAAGTGTCCATCGGATGGCTGGCCTGTGTGACCTCAAGGCTGACCTCCCTACGTCCCCTGATGTCCCTTTAGCCTGACTGAGAGATCACACCTTCCTGAGAATCAACAGTCTAGGTTAGGTTCTGAGCAGCAAAGAAAGCTTAATCACTGTACACAGTGCTGCTCACAGGTGTTTCCTGTGTCCCCCAGTTTCTGTCTCTGAGGAAAAAGGAGGTACATAAAGTGCACTCTGAGTCACTCTGGTACCCCTCCTTTGTCTTTATTGCTCTGCCAGGGCTTGGAAGCTCAGTTTCATATGTAAAAGAGAGATAGAGATAGGCTTTTAGTGTAAGCCACATAGATCAAAATTCTAGTTCTGCAAACTAACCCGTTCTGTAATCTTCAACCAGCAACAACCTCTGGGGGAGTCTGCTGTTATCTGCAAAACGGGATCCTGAAAACCACCTGTTTGGGCAAATTCTCATGACGACCAGGTGAGAGGGTGCAGATAAAGCACACAGTGGGGTGCCCAGCACACAGTGAGCATTCAACTCTGAAGACTCTGCTACTATGCTGCTGGTCCCAAGACCTAAGGGAAGGAGAGCGCTCCATAGTTCTCAGGCGATGCCCCGATCAGCATCACTGTGGAAGTGCCTACTTAAGCTTTTAGGGCAGCCAATGGCTTCCAGGATTCCCTGATGTCACAGAAGCCAATCATAAGCATTCAACCTCTACCCCATGGTAAAATCCCGGCCTTCGCTGGCCACTGAGTCACTGCTCAAAGGTTTGCCATCCAACTCTTTTAGCCAAGACAGGGGTCCAGCCAAAGAGTGCTGCCATCACCGCAGGTTCTGTCTACTGGGACCCCCACCCCCACTCATGCTGCTACAATACCAGGAACTCTCCAACCTCTGTCATGGCATTTCTTAGGAAAAGATTTGGGCGAATTTCACTCTTTCCAACTGATCACCCAACACCTTGCACAGATCCTGACACGGGTTCCAAGGTTCAGGGCACACTACCGAAATGAACAGCATTGGATGTGTGGGAGCCCGGGGGGCTACCCACGGAAAGTGGGGTCTCTACTCTGGATCTTTTACCAGAGCATCTATGGAGGATGGTGACAACCTGCTCAGGTACATAACTTTCAAGGATCTCCCTGCTCAGACCTCTCCTCCCTATGGACAGCCATGATGCCTGGTGCCTAATTCTGGCCTCCTTATGCCCCTAAGACCCTCCCACCCCACCTCATGCATCAACTCACTGTTTTCTGACCGTGTGCAATACCCAGACTACTCCTTTGTCAGACTGGGGACCCCCTGAGGAGTTCTCCTCTCCTCTGATATTCCAAGCACTTATGAACCATGGACCATACTTTGGCCGTAAAATACATGTTCGTGGGAGATGGGCTTGGGAAAGCTAACTAGCCTCCATCTTGTCCCAGAATCCTTAGAGGCGTTTCCCCCTCAAACTGCAGCAGCTTCACTCAGAACAACCACGTCTTGCTGCTTAAGCTGGGGATCGGATAGCACCTTGAATCTCACCTCCGCCCCCACCCTTTCCTAGGCAGTAAATGTCAAGATCAGCTCTGTGCTACCATTCCAGATGGCTGTGGGCAAGAAGGACTGGCACCAGGAACTGGGGATCCTGAGGTTCAGCGTCCTCATCTGCACATACTCACTCAGGCTCCTCTGTGGGATTTATCTGATGACCTGTCTCCCTCCTCCATTATACCAGGGCGCTGAAGCACCTGGCCCTGGCCTCGCTTTTTTTCTCTGGTCTCAGTGGCAGCACATCACAGGGCTTAGTGAGCGTTTGTGACAAGAGCCACTGTGCACCCAGTCTGACTCTAGTTTCTCTGCTTCGCCCGCCACGGCCTCCCTCCAGCCAAACACAGTAAGGACAGGCGATTCTGCCCCTTCCCTTATGACTTTCTAAATATTCTCTTAAAGTCAGAGAGAGAGAGAAAGATGCTCATACTGCCAATGGTTGGGTGATCTCAGAGATCTCTGACCTCCACACCAGCCAGGGAGAGAATTATGTCTCCAGAAGTGGGAGCGGATTGTGACAGATGATGAGGGGCATCCTGCCCCCACGTCATGGCAAAAGCAGGACCCTCCTGCGATCTGCCCCACCTGAAAGCCAAAAGTGAACCTCCGGATCTCAGCCACTGAGAGGATCGGCCGTTGTAAGCCAAGCCTGCTCCAGTCCACAGGGAGTCTCTCCTGCATGCGATTCCACCTGAGCCAGTCAGCAAAGCCCAATCGGCAGGTCCTACCCCAGCTCTCCGGGGAACTGGCTCTGCCGTTGCTGTGCCTGGATTTAACTCTCTGTAGCTTTTGTGATGCCAAACAAGGGAGCAAGGGCTGAGAGATTTATTGCACAAAACTGGGAAATATGTAGGCTGTTATCAGAACCCCCCTCCCGTTTGACCTGAGCCCCAATCAAGCCTTTCAACGTCAGAGCCTTGATCCAATCAGCTCCCGACAACAGCTGCAGGTGATGCTTCTCCGATAGCAGGAAAAGCTGGCAGCCTGGAGGCCCTGATGCCAGGGGAAGCTTCCAGCCCTGCCCCCACTGGTGCTGGGAGGGGACAGAGAAGGGCGACAAAGCCGGGGTAGTCAGTTTTCCAACAGCATGTCCCTGACTGAGCACAGTCTGAAGGCCATAGAGAACTACCACATCCCACATATCAGTCAGCGGTGTCCAGTACCTCAGTATTCCAACCAGGGCCAAGCTGCGGTTTGTACCTACCCACCTCCGTGAAGCCTCTGACTTCCAGAGGAGGCTCTAAGATGGGGGAGTGGGAGGCCAGGTCCTTATTTTACAAAAGTAAACACAATTCCTGGGGTTGCGTCTTTTTTCTCAACGATGCATATTCTCTCTCTCTCTCTCTCTCTCTCTCTCTCTCTCTCTCTCTCTCGCACACGCACACGCACACGCACACACACACACCTTCAGCCTAATCCAAAGACTGAAGGTAGAATTTTTTTTCTCTCTGAAGAGCAGGCTTCATCGGGAAAGAAGGTGGAATGCAATAGATGGGAAGCAACTTCGTCTCTCTCTCTCCTTTGCCTCCCCTCCTCCATGCAATTCCCCCTGATCTAGCATCCTTGGCCAAAGGGAGGACAGAGCTCTTCCCCCTTTCCTCTGTCTACCCCACAGCCACATCTGGTAGGATTCTGATCACCAGCGTCTTCCTGGCTCCACACATTTCCCCAGGGCAGCTCCCACGTAGGCTTAAGTGCTTTGGGATCTGAACCTACCAGGCTCTGGCCCTATTCAGACCACACATCTCCTGTCCACCCAGGTCTCAAAGGCTGTGGCCTGCCCTTGCCTTGCTGGAGATTGGATCTGGGCCCAGCAGGGCTCACCTCAGTTCCAAGGTTGGAGGAGACTCACCAGGGCCCTCCTAACAGGAAAACAGAAAGGCAAGGAGAGGAATATTGTCATCCCCTCCTCTAGACTTAGAGGAGGCATCTTTGTCCAACACCACACACACAGAGACCCTGACAGAAGCCAAGGAAGGACCCAAAAGCAGACCCTGGCTCGGGGAGTGAGATGGGCTGTTGTAGGGACCAGAATCTCGGTGATTCAGCACTCTGCCCACTCCTGGCCCAGCCATGGGCCACACTCATGACTACTCCTGGTGCCAGAGTGCTGACTTGGAAGTTGAGGGAGAATCCTTGCTAAGACCCCCAGTTCTCAGGCCCTCCACTCAGGCTCCTCTGCCAGGCCTTTGCAGCCCAGGGTTCCAATTCTCAGGAGCCTGCGGTCCATTCCCCTGGACCTGCCTCTTCCCCCAGCCTCCTGCCCTCCTGAGCCCATCTAGGAAACAAACCTGAACAGTTTCAGGAGAGGAGAGGATCACACAGAGGCCTGCTAACCCAAATATCTCTCTCTCTCTCTCTCTGCAAGCTATGAACAGGTTCAAACAGGCAGCAAAGGGCTTTAAGGGTATTGCACCCACGGCAGTGAGCACCTGGCCAGCAGAGCCCTAGGCCTCTGTGGCAGAGTGGGATGATACATGAGTGGGTAGGCTGAGTACAAGCCTCATCAGCACAGGCCTACACCACCCGGAAGGGCAGGTGGAGAAGGTGATGGGTCGTAGGCCAGCTAGGAGCCAAGGAGAGGAGGAGAGCTGCACCAGAGGGAGTGTAACGGGAGGAAACAAGGCAGCCGCTGAGAAAGGATCTGGACAGGGTATGCAGAGGGGGAGTCACGGAGGATAAACTGGAAGGAGCTAATGGAAACCAGCACGACACAAGGCGACTGAGTCAGGAGATAGAAAAGGATGAAGGAGAGCAAGCAGAGGGACCACGGGTGGGGCAGGAAAACATAGATGGTACGGGGAACTGAAAAGGTGTGGAGAGAAGAAGCACGGGGGAGGGCAGGACTCAAAAGATGAGGCTGAGGCAGAGAGGAACGGGGGAGAGGGAGGAAGAAGGATGGAATATAGGAGGTTACCAACTGAGTCTGAAAAGATGTTGGGGTAGAGAGGGATGAGAGCTGAGGTGGGAGATATCGCCAGAATCCGATGGATTCCGGGCAGGTGGCTGTGCAGAGGGAAAAAGGCATAGGGATGTAGATGGAGGGGGATGGGGCAGGTCGGGGGATGCAGATGCAGAGAGGAGGGCGGGATCGAGGGGGTGCCGCTCCATGGGCTTCCACGACCCTGTTCTGCTACCCTACCGGGTGCCCGCGCTCACCTTACCTCCAGGAGCTCCGGCTCCAGCCCTGGGCGCAGTCCCAGATGTCCGCTGCCGTCGCCGCCACTTCCCCCGCGTCCCCTGCAGCGCCTCTCGCTGCCAGCCGCCGCATTAGGGCAGAGACTAGTCCGTGCGCGCCCCCGGGCGGCCGGCGCGTCCCCGACGGCCTGCGTGCGCGCCCCCGAACCCCTCCCAGCGCGCGAGGACCTGGGACAAGGACCCAATAGCCCCGAAAGATGCTCAGGTGCCACCACCCGACCAGCGCGCTAAGGAGCAATTCGCAGAGCGAGTGTCTGGGAAGCCTGTTTTCTCACTTGATCTTGGAAGTTCCTTCCGGAGAGTGGCACTCAGTGTTGCAGGACCTGGAACCAGAACTGTGGTGTATCTCTCCCGTAAATGACCCCTTTATCTATGACTTTTTAAGGCCAGGAATTTGTCCACGGCTTTGGAGGGTCTAGCTCCGCAATGCTCATGACTTACCCTCCAAGAACATCTCATCTGTTGATGGACGAGTTGCCCATCCGAACCTGACAAGGAAAAAACCTCTAGAGAACTGCAGTCGGGTCTTGTCTTAAAACTGGAAGATTAGTTATGCCCAGGGGAGACTGTCCCAGATTTGAGTTAAAGTGGTAAAGCTTTGAACCTGGAGACCACACATTTAAATGTTAGCTCTGCCTCAGTCACTGAGCAGGTTATGAGCTCGCAAGTGGGCTGCATCTTCGCTGAGATCCCTCCTCCTCCTCCTCCTCGGTGAGGAGAATCGATTAGGCCTCAGCTAGTACGCACCGCCTCAAAACAGTAAGAAGGCCAATCAGAACTTTAGTCTTGAAAGAGTCCCCTCTTTCAACTCCCCATTCAAAACTACAGCCGCCTAGGCAGCACCCTCTGCGACCCTTTCCGTGCTTCTCTTGGACCTGACCCCACCTGCCTGCCTCAGCCCCGCCCCCAACCTGTGGGCTGGGGAGGGGGAACAGGGTGAGATCCTCCCGCCCCCCACAAAGCCTGTGCTCAGTAAAGGCTCACCCGCCCACTGGCCCGCTGACGAATCGCCCTTCTCTTCAGCTAGGGCTTCCAACCTCACAGTTACAGATACGGGACAAAGACTGTACCGGGGGAAGGGAGGGAGGCCAACTTGGTAAGGTTGGACGCAAGACTGCCCCTAGCTGTCAGAATCCTGGGCAAATTTTTTTTTCAAGGCTCTCATACATACAAACCATTAACTCTCTTAAAATCAGCATTTCAGGTGGTGGTGGCGCGCGCCTTTAATCCCAGCACTCGGGAGGCAGAGGCAGGCAGATCTCTGTGAGTCTGAGGCCAGCCTGGACTAGAGAGTGAGTTCCAGGACAGGCTCCAAAACTACCCAGAGGAAACCCTATCTTGAAAAATAAAAACAAACAAAAATCAGTATTTCGGCATCACCCTGGTATGACTCCTGAGAATGAGTCTCCATCCCACCAGAGCCAGGTGACACCAAGGAGCCAGTCAATCCAACCAAGGGACAGGGGAGTCAAGGTGTGGAAAACTCGGAAGGGGAGAACTCGGAAACTGTGTGGGTGCTGTTCCTGGCCCCTGGTGAGCCCCAGACCCTGATGAACTCTCAGAAGACTTGGAGGAAGACACTTAAAACACTTGGGTAACTCAGGTCTGTATGCAGGGCAGGATCCCGACCCCCTTTACTACTGTGTCCAGTGGTGGCTGGTCCATGAAATACAGAATTCATCCATCCTAGGAGCCCAGTTCTGGAACTCATCTTTCTGTATAAAGGAGGCAGCCTTCTTTAGGTGGTAATGTATAGCGGTTATGGCATCTACTCCCAAGGCCCCTGCTGGTCTCTGTCACTTAATCCTCAGAAGAAGCCAGCAAGGTGCAAACATCATCATCACCACACCAGACCTGGAAAATGAGTAATTTACTTATTTTCTTCTTATTGTTTTTGTGAAGATTGGTTTATTTTATTTCATATGCATAGGTTTTTGCCTACCTACCAGTCAGGCACCAAGTGAGTCCAAGACCCAAGGAGGCCAGAACAGAGTCTCCCTTTTCCACAAGCAACCCTCTTCCCAGACTTCTGAGGAGGAGGCAGGTTTGCCCATTATTGACAGAGAATTAACATGGTATGGCCTTTGGAAGAGCAACTTGGTAGCGTCACTGAGATTCTAACTGTCCCTACGACTGGTGCTACTTTTAAGAAACTGACTGGAAACATGGCTCAGAAATTAAAAGCACTTTCCGCTCTTGTAGAGGACCAGAGTTCAGACTCTGTTGGAAGTCTAACAACAACATATAACTCCAACCCCAAGGCATCTGACACCTTTGGCATCTGTGGGAAGTTGCACACACACACACACACACACACACACACTCACATACACTCACATCCTCACACACACACTCACATATTCTCTCTCTCTCTCTCTCTCTCTCTCTTTCTCACACACACACACATACACTAACCATAATTAAAAATAATACAAATAAATATTTAAAAAGGAATCTGACCTGAAGAGACACAGCACAAGCTACAGCTATGTGTGACCGCAGATACTGAGTGCGGTATGGGAAAGCAGTGACTTGACGCTGTGATAATACACAAAGTGGGTGGGGCAGGAGATTGGGGCAGCAAGCAGTTTTTGAAGCATGACACTGATCTCAGATTACAAGTGACAGGTGGGGAGGTGGTGGCGCACGTCTTTAATCCCAGCACTCTGGCAGCAGAGGCAGGTGGATCTCTGTGAAATCAAGGCCAGCCTGGTCTACAGAGCAAGTTCCAGGATAGGCTCCAAAACTCAGAGAGAAACTCTGTCTTGAAAAAAAACAAAATAAAAAAATATATGTTAGTGATTGCTGGCAGAGCGTTTTCTCTTGTTGACAGAAAAATAAAAGTAGATTGGCACAAGGATAGGAACAAGAGGAAGCGATGGCCTGGTCCAGATGAGGAAACTAGATCAGAGTTGTAAGGGGACCAGGAGGGACCCAGTCTCTTAATCCTCAGAAGAAGCCAGCAAGGTGCAAATCATTTTTACCTACCCACTAATGAGGAAAGAGGACTGAGGGGTTCTAGGGGGTTGCTACAGGGGAGAAAGAGGCAGAAGATTGACTTGGAGGCCCTTGCTTTGTTTGTCGTTGGTTCCTCTGGGCCTTCTAGGCCATCAGAATGCTCTGTCTTATAGACCATGGGCATCTCCTGGGGTCCTTGGGCCATACTCAGTGGTCTGCGCTAGCAAAGTTGAAGCATGGTAGGTGAGAGTCCAGTACCACTCCAGAAGGACAGCACCAACATCCCTGCCCCTTCCAGTAAAACCAAAGGGACCAAGTCCCTTAAAAACAAACAGACAAACAAACAAACAAAAAACTCTAACATCACAGCGGCTGAAGCCTCACATGGGATCCCTGGACAAATGGGAACTGTTCAGATCCTTTGAGACAGGGTAGTTGGAAGTTGCTCCTGGGGCTTTCTGGATGCCACAGCACCTGTTGCCTCTCTGTGCCCCTTCACAGTGACAGACCACGGTCACACACTAGCTCTCATGAGCACCTCGAGTCCTGCAGCAAACTGCTGACGTGAGCAGGATTTGTGGGCTACCCCCTCAATTTGTTCACTGTGCTAAGGAAGCAGAGGTAGGGGAGTCAAGGTCTCCAAGGCTTCATTCCCAAGCACCGCATCCTGTCCTGCCATGGCTCACCAGAGCAAATTCCTGACGTCATGAGGAAGAACTGGAGCAGAGTGAGAGCCACACAGAGCTGGCAGAGTGCTTGGCTGAAGGTATGGAAAAACAAGCCAAGTAGTGGTTTGTTCGGGGGACACAAAAGGGCAGGTCTGTTGACATTCCAGAAAAGCAGGGGGAGTCACAAGACAATGATGCCATCACTCCCACCCCGCCCCAAGGATCCTGAACCCCCCAGCTTTCGTTCCTGACTCTCCTCAGAACCTCCTACCTTGAGCCAGGAGGAAGCGTCACAGCCCAGCTTGTGTGTGGAACGCAGGATGGAAGGGTGGGAAAATAGGACTGGGTTCTGAGATGTCCCCTAGTTAGCCAGGCCACCGCTGACCTGTCCCCATGGCCTCCTCACCCAGGGCAGCAGCATGCAAGCAGAGCCTGGCTTTCCACAGGCCCTCAGCACCGCCCTCGCTGAGACATTTCAGAGGTGCTCTGACTTCTCCACTCTCACTGTAGGGAGAGCAGAGGTCAGGGACATCTTTCTGACTGAATGCTTTCCTATTTCCTGCTTAAACAGGAAGAAAGAGAGAGAAAGAGAGAGAGAGAGAGAGAGAGAGAGAGAGAGAGAGAGAGAGAGAGAGAGAGAGACATGATTAGGGATATGGCTCCGGCCTACCACTGCTAGGGGCAAGCATGTTGCTGAGCTCATGAGTCACTTCCCAAGCATATGCCCAGACTCCCAGAGGCAGAGTCCTCTGCAGGCATGTGGAGTAGGTGAAATATCACTCCTGGTGGGGCCTGGCAGTGAAGTGGGAGGAGAAGGAAAGAAAGGAAGGGGAGCAGGGGAGAGGGGTAGAAGTCAGGGAACAGGGGTGAAGAGGAGAAGAGGGAGAAAGAGGAGAGAAGGCAGTGAACAAGAGTGGGGGGACTCGAAACAGCCTTCCCTGCGCTGACTCCAGCCTGTGCCCGTGTTCCTAGGGCAAGCCACTGTGTGGAACTGCCCTGCAGCTCTGACGGGATAGAACTGCATTGTGGAGAACTGCCCTGGCTACTGTCCTGCAGGAGGGCATGGAATGTGAGAAACATGCACACCTCTGTCAACAGTGGCCTCAGGTGACCCACCCCACCAAAAGAAGCCTGGCAGCAAGCTACACTCTCTAAGTACACATGGCCTGACTTTCTGAAGGCTTTGGAGCATGGATGTCTTGGCAGGTTACCTCACACATCTGACCCTGGACAGAGGTTGAGCAACGGCTCTCCCTAGCTGGAAATCCTGGTGTTAACCCCTATCAAAGGAACTTCTAGACTCCCACTGGGGCTAACACAGGCAGGCTGATGCAGGAAGATGGCAGGTTTGAGGCCAGCCTAAGCTCTAAAGTGGGACTCCGGCTCAAAGGACAGAGCGAGGTCCTCCTGCTAAAGCCGTCTGCCATTCAGCCGTGCTGGTGGACTTCACGCAGCCACGCATTGCCAACCACAAAGATAGTTATTGCGTCAAAACCAAGCGGTTAAAATCCAGAAAAGCTTCCGGAATCTCTTGCCCACTTTATCTTTATGGATCCGTCCTATTTTAAGACACAGCCCAAGCATCTCTTAGGGAAAATCTCTTGCCCTGCCAGCCCCACCCTCTTCTGTGCTGCAGCAAGAGGGAACACAGCAACCCCCCTAGCATTTGGCATGGTGGGTGTCTAGATTGTAAGTTCTGGGAGCAGGGAACTAACTCCCTGTCTGTATCCATAGGGCCGAACTCAGCACACCGATCATAGTGGAAGCGCTATTGGTGCTCTGGGTGATCAATGGAGCCATGAATGAGCTCAGAGCTGCTACAATATTGGTGACCACAGCTTAAATGTAGACAAACTCAAATAAAAAACTCACTTCTCCAGTCACAGCTGCCACACCGCCAGGGTGCACAAAAGCCACGCGCTGCTGTTGGCTATTATACTGGACAACCCAGACTGAAGAATGCCACAGAAAGCACTGGACGCCGTTATGACAAGCGTCATAACATCACTTGGAGCTTTCCAGTACCCAACTTCACAGCTGTTCACACAGGGCCTGTGAGAGTGAGGGTCTCCCTTGTGTCTGCTGTCAGGTTAGTTCTTGGTCAAAGACTATACCACCTGTAATCTAAGACGGATACCTTAAACAGATTATTTAAAAGTTCCCACCAGTAAATAAATTCTAAATGTGATCAAAGTTTTGGTTTTTCAAGTTTGTGCTTGTGTGTGTGTGTGCACGCGCGCACGTGTGTGCGCTTGTGCATGCATGCATGTGAGCGTGCACGTGAACACAGGTACCTTTGGAGTTTAGAAGAGGTGTTGCATCCCCGGGGGCTAGAGGTAGAGGCAGCTAGGAGCCACCGATGGAGGTGCTGGAATTATCTTCCAAAGAAGTAAACACAGTAGACAAAACCTACTGGAGATGGAAACACAGCAAAACAGTGTCTGTGTTTCCTGAGCAGCCATAGGATTTTCCAGAAAGGTGAAGCTTACAAGGCCCTTGCCTATGGTTTTCCAGAAACCACAGAAATGGGATGTGTTCCCATCCCAGACACACGTCACGCATCCCAGTGGCAAGATCCCTCCTTCTCTCCTCTGTGCCAGACTCCACATGCTGGGGCAAGGAGAGGCCTCCTTTCACTCTGCGGGGCTAGGGTACAGGCCAACCAGCTGTAGCCCCAGCCCCTCTTCTAATACCATTCGCTCCTGCCCTGTTCGTACTGCCTTCCGGGATTGGAAGAGTGGGGCCGGGAGCTAAGAGGAGCAGCTAGGCTGACCTGTGGACCAGTTTACAACTAGTGCTGATCTAGTAATGCAGAAACCCTGTGGGTAGGGATGGGGTGACAGAAGAAGGAGCCTGTTTGAAATGCTGGATTTCACTTATGTTAGCTGAACACCTGAGCTCAGTGACTTCAGCACGCGGGTGGCCTGTCCTTCCCCATGGATGCCCCCCCCACACACACACACACGCCAGAGCAGCTCCGCCTAGCAGGTAGGATGCTGTGGGCTTCTAGTACATGGAAATTTTTCACAACTGCGAACTGTTTGCTCAGGCTTCTCTTTAAGGGCCCTCCAAGAAGTAACTAGCAACTAAGAATTCTCTCTTAAGTGACATGGCTTTGTAAATAACAACCTCTATCTATCCATCTTACCCCAGTGAGCCAGCTTCTTCCTCCCCAGAAGTCAGGACTGGGAAAAGTTATCGGTCTGCTAGGTAATGCAGACTCGGACTGGGTTTTCATCCTCCTTTATTGGAGCTGGGACCAAGCTAAGCTGGGCCAATCCTTTTAGCCAAGGCGGTGTTTTTAATGAATTAATGAACAGCCACCAGCTAAGGAGGATAGGCAAAGCTTCTGAGCCGCTTTTCAAGGACCGTTGGATGCCTCTGCCTTTTAAGTTCCAAGTACCGCGAGCAGGTGGGAGTGCTCTGCAAGAGGTAAGGGATTCAGGGAGAGGAAGGAACCCCAGCTAGTGTTTCCTCCTGTCCTGACAGAAATCAGATTTAAAACTCTAAGAATGAACAAGGGCTTCTCACACGTTCCCCTGGTGTGTGTGTCTGTCTGCATGTGTGTGCCGGTGTGTATGTCTGTGTGTGTCTATGAGTCTGTATCTGTTTGTGAGTGTGTGCCTGTGTGTATGTCTGTGTGTGTCTTTGTGTGTGTCTGTATGTCTGTCTGTGTGCATGTATGTCTCTCTGTGTGTGTGTTGTGTATACTCATTATGAGAAACTGTCCACAGTGAATATTTAATATCTCGTTTTATGCATACAAAGAAGACTGTTTTCCACATTCTCTTCCAATTTCTGTGGTGTAAATTCTCCCGAAGAGACCACTTTCAAAGACCTACCTTGATGTCACTCTCTATCAAATGGGGAGGGCCGAGTCTCACTGCTGTTGTGCATTTCCTCCAGTCAGACACCAGAGACAGAAAGAACACTGAGAACATAGCTGGGAGCAAAGTGTAGAATAACTAGAAAATGCTGAGTTCTACTGTCTGAAGTGTTGGTGATCTAACTTGAGGCTTCATGGATGCCAGGCAAATGTTAGACCCCAGCATCGCTACTTTTTAATATGTGCTTGTTCGATGGTAATGTTCTGCGGTTTAGTTCCTAGTCAGGGCTCTGTTTCCTAAATCCTCCCAAACCCCTGGTGTTCAGCGGTTGGTTCTGTAAGCTAGTTTGAGCTAGGTCCCTCACGCACTTGGCCCAGTCACTCATTCACAGTGTGTACCTGTGCAGCCACTTCTAGTCTAGAATCTCTGTCGTGACTTCCAGAATGCACTCGGTAAGGCAGGGCATGCTTTAGGAAAACAAGAGACAGAGTTATTAAACATGGCTGGTGACCCACACCTACCCACATAGTGGCTGCTGCTGCCACCTCCCAGATGCTGTTCTTTCTAGAACCTGCCCTGGTTGCCAACATCACTGTCTCCTCCAGATGCCAGCGACAGCTCAGAGTCTCTGGGTGCCTGCCCAGACCCTTTACACACTGTCCTGTGCAGCATGCTGACTCAGTGGCCCTGTGGGCCAGGCCATGTGTCTGGATGGCAGCTTCCTCTCTAACCCGCTTTCCATCCTTCCTTTCCTGGGATACGCTTTTTTGCTGCTCTATGCTGGGAGAGGACAGCCCTAAGGCTGACTTGTCTATGCCCAGCAGCAACAGAAAAAGCGATGGAAGCCTGGAGCCCAGTGAGCTTGGGAGCAGGGCTTTGCCGCTAGGCAGAGGATAGGGTGATGGGAGAGGACAGAAGGGAATGAGGTTGTGCTCCAACCCCGGCTTTCCTGCTTTGTCCTTCCAATGTGCAGTTGTCGGTACCGTCAACACATGACACGTGTCTGTGGATCATCATATTCGCCAGGGGCAGGAGTGAGATGGAGGGAGGTTTATAATCTCACTCGTGAGTAATTATATATTCTTATGCTAAAATAAAAAACAGGTGGCGCACACCTTTAGTCCCAGCACTCAGGAGGCAGAGGCAGACAGATTGCTGAGTTTGAGGTCAGCCTGATCTACAGAGTGAGTTTCAGGACAGCCTGGGCTACATGGAGAAATTCCATCTCAAAAGCAAACAAGCAAGCCAGCTAACAGCATAGTACTTACTGTGCCTGTCTCTGGTTCTAGAACCAGATGCACGGGAGGACGCACACTGAGTCACAATGACACCCCATAATGAAAGCTCATGAACAGAGGATAGAAGTTTTTTGCCTGAACTCTCCCAGCTGGCAAGATGAAATGCAGAATTGAAACCCCTTGGGCAAGACTCTAGTGTCTTGTCTTCAACCACAAATGGTATGTCCACCATCACATGTGCACTGTGCATACGGCAGAGAACAGTGCGTGCTTTGAGGGTTTGGAGAACTGTTTCTTTTTCTGCACTAAGCTGCAGGGGCAGAGAACTGACCTGGAGTGGCTGGTGAAAAGTTTTTCCGTCCCTCCACATAGGGAGCAAGAAGGATTGAGGCTCCTTTGGCGGAAGCGATGAAGACGGACCCTGGCCTGGACAAACCCTCCACCACTGCGTGTGGCATTCAGGGGTCACTCGAGTCATGGACAAGGGGATGGGAGTATCCTAGATGGAGGTCTCCGTGAAAGTGTAAGCCACAGCCGAGGCGGATGTGCTTTGACTTTGATGGGAAGAGAGAGGGGCTGGTGAGAGAATACCGCAGAAGGGAGCATATCTCTGCAGCCTTCCAATGGAACCAGGGCAGGGAGCGCACTGTCTCCTGCCCTACATCCTGCCTTTGAAGGTTTCCTGAGGTTATTTTAGTTTGCCAGTCATAAAAGGAAATCTCCTCTAACAAAAGTGGAGCTGCAGGAATGGCTCAAACTCCTCTCCCTCAATGCAATTCAGGACAGACTGCACTGTGCTCTCCTGGGGGTCCTTCCCTGCAGCTTGCAGACCACTCCCTGGCTTGGGAGGTTGGGAGGCATTTGCTCAGCCTTCAAAAGCTATGGAGTTGGCAGGGTGTGGATTTTCGCTCTAATATTGTAGGTAGGGAACTGATACCTGGAGCTGAGATGGGACTTGCTAGGGTTTCAGCGTCCCATGCTGCTCCTCCGTGGGGTGGCTTCAGAAAATTTTTTACCTTGGATCTCATGAACTCATTACCAAGTAACTAGTATGACATGTCCCAGCTTCTAGAACCATAGTTTGCTTTGTGGCTAGGGGATGGCCACAAGTTATCACCGTTAGATTTCTGTCTCTGTGATAAAACACTGACAAAAAGCAAAGCAGGGGATAAAGGGTTTAGTTCAGCTGACAATTCCAGGTCACAGCTCACATAGCAGGAAGGTCAAGGGAGCAGAAACTTAGAACACCTACACACTTCATATTCACAGTCGATGGCACAGAGAAACAAATGCATGCTTGATTGATTGATTGATTGATTGATTGATTGATTGATTGGCTGGCTGGTTGGCTGGTTGGTTGGTTGAATTCTTCACTCTTATACAGATCAGTCATCCCTGCCTGGGGAATGTAACACCCACATTGAATTGGGTCTCTGCACATCAGTGACCTTTATTAAGGTATGCATGGCCATAGACCAACTCAATGTAGACAATCTCTCTCTGAGACTCCCTTCCAGGGTTATGTCAAGTTGATTATTAAAACTAATTATCACACAAATGGAACTAGGATTCTCTGGTTGGATGAGACACTCCATAAGCTGTGATGACCCCCACACGGGGACGAGCAGAGATTAGAAACGCCAGCACACTGCCCTGATCAGCTGTTTATGAATGTGCTTACACAAGTAGCATCAAACCTGAGAGAAACAGATGTGAGCTCTAGCTGGCCTCTCTCAGTGACAGTGAACAATCTTCTCATCATGACATGTGGTCACACAGAGAGCTCTGCCTCTTGTGGGAGAGAGGCTCCCCCACGCCTTGGTGTCATGATTTCCTACTGGGGGCAAAATGTGTAGGCATGACTGACTGCCTAAAACGCTGACCTTGAACTTCAATCCCTCCAAAGGGCAATTTTATATCATCTAATCTAGGGGCCTACTGTGCATCATCTAGTCACACTGTTAGGGTTCCTGGGGGGGGGCCCAAACCTTGTGGTAAATGAAGACATACTTTTTAATTTTTTTATTTTTATTTATTTATTTTTGGTTTTTCGAGACAGGGTTTCTCTGTGGCTTTGGAGCCTATCCTGGAACTAGTTCTGTAAACCAGGCTGGTCTCAAACTCACAGAGATCTGCCTGCCTCTGCCTCCCGAGTGCTGGGATTAAAAGCATGTGCCACCATCGCCCGGCTTAATTTTTTTTTATTTTTATTGAGTTCTAATTTTTCTCTGTTCCCCTCCCTGCCTCTCTCCTCCCCTTCAACCTTCTCCCATGGTCCCCATGCTCCCAATTTACTCAGGAGATTTTGGAAGACATACTTTTTAACCTGAATGTTGCCGAGGTATGGATGTCATCTCCCAGGAGCTGGGCAAGACTTAATCCCAGCTTTAGGGAAGACAATCCTCTGCTTCACAAGGACCAACCCAGTCACCAAGAGCCTTAGGTAGGGGCTCTGTTGCTGTGAAGAGACACTGTAGCTACTCTTATAATGGAAACTCTTATAAAGGAAAATATTTAATTGGGCAACTTACAGTTTCAGATGGTTAGACCATTATTGTCACCGTGAGAAGCATGCAGCATGCAGTCAGACTAGTTTAGTCAGCATGCTAAAGAAGGAGCTGAGAGTTTTGTATCTTGATCTGCAGGTAGCAGGAGACTGCATATCACCCTGGGCATAGTTTGAGCATATGAGACCTCAAAGCCAGCCTCCATAGTGACACACTTCCTCCAATAAGGCTACACCTACTCCAAGGCCACACTTTCTAATAGTGCCACTCCCTGTGGGCCAAATATTCAAACACACGAGTCTTTGGAGATCATTCCTATTCAAACCACCACACTATTGTATTCTATACTGAAAAAAAAATCAGGATTTCTCTTCCTTGTGGCCCTTTCCTTTATAGCTCCAGGCTGTACCATTGAGAGATCTGTTCTAAAGTCCAGTCTGCAGGTCCTCCAGACCTCAGGAAGGACGCAAGCTGTCCTAGGTGCATAGGGTATCTCACGGCATTTAAGAGGCCTTGCTATGGAGCAGGTTGGACTCATTTCTGAGTACCAGGCCCTGCCTTAGTCCCAGGCAGGAACTGGTTTCTCTTTCTTGTCCACAGGTTGAGCTCTTTCTTGGGGGTCTCAGGCATCAACACCATATTTGTCATAACTGTCACTTCCTCTGGGACTGTTGGGTCTGAGCCCTGCTGACTACCTCTTGGCTTGGACTCTGCGGGATCTCTGGACTTCCCGTTCCTCGACTGCCCTCCACTGCTATGAGTGCTGCTTCCCTTCTGCCTACCCGGCCCTGCAGAGCACTCTATGACTCCTTCTGGTCATCACTTGTCAAAGGCAGTCAATGTCACACGCTAGGCTATGTCACGGTGCTGTGGAGGGTCCGCCAGCCAGGTTGTGTTCAGTGCTCTCCAACGGCAGTTCGGGAAGGGCCTACAGCTCTGGTGATCCACCGAGAAATGCTGTAGAAGGAACATCTCAGTGACCAATCAGAGGCTCTTTATGGGACCTGATCATCAGTGACCAATCAGAGGCTCTTTATGGGACCTGATCATCAGTGACCAATCAGAGGCTCTTTATGGGACCTGATCATCAGTGACCAATCAGAGGCTCTTTATGGGACTTGATTATCAGTGACCAATCAAAAGCTCTTTATGGGACCTGATCATTAGAGCCTGGGAGTAAATTCTTCCTGGGTCTAGAGGGACCTAAGAAAATATGGGTACCAACCCTTATGAAGAACCTTTAGGCAAGATATGTCTGCCGTGAAATCTGTGAATCTACACAGGAAAGCTGAGATCATCCCCCATTCACTCCTCAGCTCAGCTCAGCTTTCACCACTGGTAACTTATGAAAAGTATTCCGTTTCCGAATAGCCTAAACACTCCCGTGTGTTCTCTCCTTGCATCTCCATGTGCATCTCGGTCACTTATTTACTCCTAATGCCTTCTGTAGTCCCCACCACACACCAAACCTTTGCACTGTTGAATTAGCACGTGCACTGCCCTTTGGTTCCCGCCATCCTTTCCTCACGGGTAATGGAGGCAGTCAGTGGTGGTTTGCACAAGAATGGCCCTCACAGGCTCATGCATTTGAGTGCTTGGTCATTAGGGAGTGGCACTGTTTGAGAGGGACTAGGAGGTGTGGCCTTGGAGCAAGTGTGGCCTTGTTGGAGGAAGTAAGTCACTGGGGGTGGGCTTTAGGGTTTCAAAGGCCCACACTAGTCCCAGTCTCTCTCTTCCTCTGCCTGAGACCCAGATGCAGAACTCTCAACTCCTTCTCCAGTAACATGTCTCCCTGTGTGCCGCCATGCTTCCCGCCATGATGATAATGAGTCAAACCTCTGGAACCGTTAGCAAGCCCTAGATAAATGCTTTCTGCTGTAAGAGTTGCCGTGGTAACAGTGTCTCTTCACAGCAATAGAATACTGCAGTAAAACAGTTGGCCCCTCAAATGTCCAGAGGGCTCAAAGCATTTCTTCCCTTCTTAATCCACTTTTCTTCTCTGAGGAGCCCAAAGCAGGCAGCTGACACAGAAAACACGGGGAAGTCATGGGGGTACACAGTCCAGCTTGTGGAGACGAGAACAGAGATGTGGGGAGCAACTTCTCTTGGCACGTGGCTGTTATCACATCTTTGCTCCCTAATCCTCAGCTTTAGGAAAGGGGAGATCTCTAGTCTGTTGACCCTCAAATCACCTGGGAGCTTTTAGAAAATACAGATTTGATATTGAAAGTCTGAGATGCAGTCCAGAAATCTTGTACTTTTTAAAAACCCTCACTCTGGCAGCAAACTGCGGAAAGAGAGGAGGGGGCAGAGCTAGAGAGGGGTGACATCTCTGCACAGCTCTGGCAGGAAGCAGTGTAGACCCAATGCTGACTCCAATGAGTTAAGATGTGCACAAAATGATGCAGACCAGTGTTTCTCAACCTATGGGTCACAACCCCTTTGAGGTCGCATATCAGATTCATAGCACATTACGATTCATAGCAGTAGCAAAATTGCAGTTATGAAGTAGCAACAAAATAATTTTATGGTTGGGGAGTCACCACAACATGAGGAACTGTATTAAAGGGTTGCAGTGTTAGGAGGGTTGAGAACCACTGCTCTAGAGTAAAACAACAGCTCAGAAATTAGGAAGCTCACTGAGAAACTAAGTGCTGACAGCAGGTGTGGTTCAGGGATGACCATGTGTTGCAGGTGTCAGGCCTGGGGCTTCGTTCCTAGCATTGCCCTCCCACATTAAAATCTGTTAGATGGGTGTGCTTAACCCGAAAGATTCCATAAAGAAGGAAAAGAGGGGGAAGAAAGACATGAAATACCCAGAGGACAAAATGTAAGCCAGCGGATGGAAATCCAGCTGGCTCAACAAAACACTAAACATGTGTAGATTAAATGCTCCAAAGACAAAGGCTGGACACAAAGAATGTGGCCTGGCCCCATACGCTGTCTACAGGAAACACATCTGATGCTAAATAGCCAAACAGACTGAAAGGCAAGTGAAGGCAGGACGCCAAGCAGGCAGCGACAGCCGAGTGGCAGTGGTACCCGACAAAAGAGACTAGAGCAAAATAATCAGTGATGTTCCACGAGCTCCATGTGGAGGAGCCAGTGCAGGGGTGCTGTGCCCACCCGCGGCCACCACATGGCTCAGCAGCTGTCTCATGCCAATCCAGGGCAGGTGAGGCATAGGGGGAGGAAGGTCCTCAAAACCTCAAAACCTGTGAGGGCTTTGGATGTCTCTCAGTGCCTGAGAACAAAAAAAATCGAGTCTTTCTTTCCAGGTGGTTCCTGGGCCCGGGTAGATAAAGCAGCAGCAATACTCATTTTGTGCCCAGGATCTGTGGACATTTTTTAAGATTTATTTTTATTATTTTAATTTGTGTGTGTGTGTGTGTGTGTGTGTGTGTGTGTGTGTGAGAGAGAGAGAGAGAGAGAGAGAGAGAGAGAGAGAGAGATGTTAGGAGCCAATTTCCTTCTAAAATCATCGCAGGAACCATCACCCTGGGGAGTCTACAGAGAACCCCACACCCATAATTGTGTTAGGAATCATTCTATTGACAGAGCCTACCCCACACCCAAATTGGCTGATGGAGAGCTATCTGTTAGCAGAACCCACCCCACATTCCAAACTATCTAGGGAACTAGGTGTGTCAACTTGTGACTTCTTGACCTAAACTACCTAGGGAACTAGGTGTGGCAACTCACGACTTCCTGGCCTACGTGACCTGACCGAAGGTAACCTCCTGGCTACGTGACCAACGTGAACCACGTGGCAAGAGCTCAGGCCCCTGTGCCCATCCCCCAACTCCTTACCCTATATAAAGCTGTACCCCATCTCTAATAAACGGAGGCTCTGACAAATTTAGCATGGCCTCCTTCTTGTCTCCTAGCCCATTTATCTTACAGATAGTGCCTCTCCGGGACCCTGGAATAACTGAACTACCAGACGGTTACTAACCTTAGACTAGGTAACCCGTCAAGGCAATCGACAGAGAGACAGAGAGAGAGAGAGAGAGAGAGAGAGAGAGAGAGAGAGAGAGAAGGAGAAGGGAGTATGTGCATATGTGCACCTGAATGCCAGTGTGCTGGGATTGTGAGCCTTCAGATGTGGATGCTGGGAACTGAACTTGGGTCTTCTCAGAGAGCAGGAAGTGCTCTGAACTACTGAGCTTCTAGTCCTTGGAATATGCAGCCTAGGCTGGTGTTGAGCTTGTGATTCTCCTCTCCTGCTTCTTCAGTCCGTCCTACTGGTGTGTACGACCACGCCACAACCAGCAGATAGTTTTAATATACAGCATTAGAGACCCAAAGAGGTGTGCGTGTGTATATGTGTATGTGTGTGTGTACATGTGTGTGTGTTTGTGCACACATGTGTGTGTGTGCATGTGTGTGTGTGCGTGTGTGTGTGCATGTGTGTGTGTTTGTGCGCACATGTGTGTGTGTGTGTGCGTGTTACTGAGGGCTGAACTCAGGGATTTGTGCGTACTAGACAAGTGCTCTACTACTGAGCCACATCTCAGCCAGAGCGGTGTCTTATAATGATTTGAAAAGTCAATTAGTCATGAAGACACAACCATTTTAAACACTATGTACCTAATAACCGTCCTAGAACACAGAGAGCAAAATGTGACAGAAGTGAAATGGGCAACTTAACAGCAACGGATGAAGACTTCAATGCCCAAAACAAAGAGAACTGGAGAGAATGACGCAGGAATAGACAGATGATCCACACTGCTCGCCAGGCAGACCTAAGAGATGTCTACAAACACTTTCTCTCAATGGAATACACGCTCTTCTCACGCTCACATGGAGCGGTCCCCAGGATCATCCTTATCCTGAGCCAGGTGACAGACTTCAATTGCACTCATGAGTATTTATGTCAGAAGATGCGAACTCATGTTCAGACCAAGACCTGTCCATCAGCGTTCATGGAAGCTTTGTCCGCAATAGCCAGAAGCTTAGGACAATACAGACAACCTTTGATAGGTGAATAGTTAAGCAAATCGCATTTTATAAATATTATTTTGAAGCCGGGAGGTGGTGGAGCATGGCTTTAATCCCAGCACTCGGGAGGCAGAGGCAAGAGAATCTCTGTGAGTTCAAAGCCAGCTTGGTCTACAAGAGCTAGTTCCAGGACAGGTGCCAAAGCTACAGAGAAACCCTGTCTCAAAAAACCAATATATATATTATTTTGAAACACCTGAAAAATCTCACCACCCAGAGATCACTCCTGTAAGCATCCCGCCAGCAGCACACATGCATCTATGCACAGATAAGCGTGTACTTCCAGCATTTTCTCCCTTCTCCTCAAAATGATTATTGGAGGGGGGCAGCGAAGGTTCCTGATGGAGGGTTGGGGAACAGCGGTGACATAAAAGCTCCCAGGTGAATCTGAACAACCCCTTCTTTAAGGAAGCAGATGGCGTTCACTCCAGTACTAGGAAGTGGGCACTTCACAGCAGCTCTTTTCACCCACTCCTCTGCATTTCACATTGGAATACGGCATGGCCGACAATATTACATTTTTGTTATTGTGGTAATACCCAAAAATTAAAACTAATTTCATATTGATATTATTTAGAATGCCTTGTTAAAACTATAAAACTTGGGGGCTGAAAATATGGCTCAACAGGTAAGACCAGCTGCTTTCTCAGAGGACCTGGGTTCTATTCCCAGCACCCACACAGAGGCTTACAGCTGTCTGTAACTCCAGTTCCAGGGGACCCAACACCCCCTTCCAGCATGGGCATCAGGCATACGTATGTTCTACAGACATACATGCAGGCAAAACATCCATGCACATTAAAGAGAAAATATTTTTTCAAATACAAAATTTTGTGCTGTCCATTTTTTTTGTACATAAATCCCTATCAATAGAGTGTCAGGGTTAGTGGGCTTGGGCATTTAAACTATTTCATTTTGTTTTATTTATTTTGAAACAGGGCCTTGGCTATCCTAGGACTGCTTTAAACTTGCTGTAGCTAAAGATGACCCAGAACCTTTGGTCCCCCTGCCTCTAGCTCTTAGGCGGCACCACACCCAGATCCATGCGAGGGATGCCGTCAGGCCCCTAGTCAGCTCTCTGTCCACCAAGCTGTATCTCCAGCTCCCTTAACTTCAAACGTCAATTATTAAAAAAGCCAAAGTGCCACTGGGAAGATCATGTGCATTTATCTTCCTACCACTGTTCACCCAATAACACCGCACCGGGAATCCTTTGGAGTTTTAAGGATCTTCCAAGACCACTAAACTTTGTGAGTTCCAGGGCCAGAAAGATGACTCAGTGCTACCTGCTGCACAGACCTGAAGGTCTGCGTTTGAACACCAGAACCTGTGTTAGAAGGAAAGAACAGGCTCTGGACCCTCAAAGTTGTCCTCTGTTCCTTCCATGCATGCAGGCGTGTGTATACCTGTGCGTGCACACGCACTCACGCGTGCGCGCACACACACACACTCACACACAGAATGAAAATTTTAAAGAAAGTCATCTGAGGACTACATCTGGACTACAGAATGAGATAGCATCTAAAAAATGAAAATATAGACAGACAGGCAGGCAGGCAGGCAGGCAGACAGACAGACAGACAGACAGACATCCCAAAGGCCACTTTGAGGCCTGTGACCTGGAGTGAGAAAGCTGATACCACCTGTTGACCTGCCAGGCCTTTGTCCTCCTCAGTAGCAAGCCCATCTGATGCTACAGACAGAAGTTCCTCTCCAGAAGATGGTGAACCTTGGCCCCTGGAGCTCTGAAGGGCCTGCACACATCCAGGTGGCCTCCGTGTCTAGACCAGGGACAGTGGCGCCTGTGGGACTCTGTGCAAAGGGATCAGGGCAGAACCCAGAAAAGATCAGAGACTAAGGGAGTGCAGGGCCACCTGGACCTCTATGGATCTGCCCCTGGTTCTCTGGGAGAGCACCTTCTTTCTTTGCCCCTCTCTCAGTGAGCTGATGGGTTAGTCTAGACTAGTAGCTTGCAAACAGTGGGTAATAACCAATCAATGAATGAGCTGTTCTCTGTATTAAAATTGTGGTTGGCTTCCCACCACCACCACAGGGAGGGGGACAAGTAACAATAGAGGTGTCCAAAAATATTATACATGATAAGGGTAGGCAAGGCGTCTTGAACCTTCTCTACACAGGATGCCCTGTACTGCTTATCCACCATAAATGTATTTCTCACAGATGGTCTTGGGCTTTAAAGCTACCGCCTGAGGGGAACTCCAGGGTCGTCCTGGTTGAAGCTGTCAGCTGTGATCCAGACCGCTGTCTGCGGTGAGAAAGACAGGAAAGGCTGGTGTCGTGCTTCCCTCCTGGCCTTCTCTGTGACAGGAAGCTCGGTCTGGCAGATAGATGTCTGGAGAGACTTACTATGCTACCTCCAACAAAACAGCATAGCACACACTACATACAGTCAAAATTTAGAGGTCAAGCTTCGGGTGCCAGAGAGGGGCTGGGGAGCGGGTGCACAGGCAATGTCCCGTCATAGACACTAGATGGCGCTACAGTTCCAAGTAAAGCCAAGTGTTTGCCTCCCCCACCCCACCCCACCCCCCACCCCGCAGGAGTGGTTGAGCCACAGAGGACTCAACGCCCCGGTGGGTGCAGAGACTCCCTGGGAGGTGGTGGAGGTCGAACCTTCTCTATCTGTGCCCAAGGCACAAACTGGGGCTAAGAAATAGACTTGACTTAATAGGAAAACCCTCACTGAGCCCTTCAAATGCAGAATGAGATGATAAACGCGTGAGTGTAACCTCCTGCCCAAGTGAAGGGGCTCATAACTGCCTGAGTTGAAGAACCACACAAAAAGGCTGCGGACGGGGACTGCTCCGTTTGCCTCTGGGGTATCCAAGTCTGTCGCAGAAAGTTAAGTTCCCAGGTCCTTGCAGAAGACCTGTGTCGCCGATAGGGGGTAGCAGAGCACTGATGCTGGCAGAGTGACCGCTGCTGGGAGCCAGAGTCTCAACAGCTCAGACTACAGAAGCCTCCAAGGCTTGTCTGTCCTTGAGGATAGATTTAAACAGTCAAAGTAGAAGCCCCAAAGAACCAGCTGGAACTTGCTCAGTCAGGCTCCCAGGAGAGCAGATTTGTTGCTAAATATAGTCTTCCTTAAAAATTTACAACTGAATACATTAAAAATACAACAAGACCTAAAACGCCTAATTTCCTAATGATTATGCTACTATCTCTTGTCACTGGGGGATTTTTACATTTACTGTCTCTGTTGCTTGGGGCTGCTCTAACTGTTTCCGTGTGCAGTGATTGGATGGGAGGGGGGAGGCAGGAAATTGGTAGGGGGAGAATTTGCACAACAGAAAAAGCAAGTGCTAGACATCAGGGCTGCTGTACTGCTATGGGAAGCCTGTTAAACATCTGCCAGCTCACCCCTGGGGCCTTCTTCCTTTACCCAGTTCTCCCCTCTCAGTACCAACCCTGTTAGTCTGGAGCCTTCTTTAGAGACATGGGGGCTGGAGGCTTGACTGAAAACACTTCATGACCTTACTTGGGCAGGCAAGCATGGGAAGAACTTAGGTCAGAGATGAGTTTCAAAGGAAAAAAGTTCCTCCTTGCCCTCCCAGGGCATCTGCAGCACTGGTAGAAAAAGGGAAGACGTGAAGACTGTCTCACAAAATGCTGAAGCTTTGGCACGTAAGCGAGGCCTGCTCTCAGGAGGCAGAACCAGGGTTTAGAAATAGATTTGGCTTGGTGGGAAAGCCTTCAGAGCTCCAGTCCTTTGAAGGCAGAACTGGGTGGCTCGTGAGTGCTACCTCCTCCCTAAGTGACATCATACGAGTCCTGGGAACCCATTGCAGATGCTGGACCTCAAGTTCCCCTGGATGTATTGGACTGGAATCTGAATTTTTAACCTGATCGCTCAGTGGCATGTAAGCAATATTAACTACATGAGCATTGTTTGTATTGGACACCACCGAATGGGCACTCTTTAAGTTCATTATTACTTTTAATATCATGCTATATAGAACCAATTTGTATTGGGAAAGCTGGTTAATAGAGTATAATAAGGAGATGACTTTTAGAAACAGATAAATAGGAAATCTAAGCTACGGTGTTAAGGGAGAAGATAGTCATTACCAAACCCAAAATTTGTTGTAAACCAACTAAATATTTTGAATAAAATTAGACCCATACAAAAGAAAATATGCATGTATATTTATAATCTTGAAGTGTGCAAGAGATAAATGTGGACAAACCCATAGTAATAAAAGAAAAGACTAATAGTGTGTGTGTGAGCCTCACGCTCCTACCTAGCAGAAGCTACTAGTGAAGACGTTTAAGCAGGCTAATGAGATGAGCCAGTGGTTAAGAGTTCTCATGAGGAGCGGAGTTCAGACCCCACACACCCATAACAAGCTGCGTGCTCAGAGTGTGCCTGAAACACTTGCTCTGTGTAGGGCAGAGATAGGAGGATCTCTGGAGATTGTTGGCTTCCAGCCTCGCCCAGAAAAACTGAGCCCTAGGATCAGAGAGAGACGCTACCTCAAAGGAATAGACAGAATGAGAGAAGAGGACGCCTGATGCTTTCATCTGGACACACACACACACGTGTGCACACACGCACACACACACGCGCACACGCACACACATACACACACACGCACATAACACACACACATACACACATGCACATGTACACACCACATAACACACATACACACACATACATACACGCACACACATACACACACACGCACGCACACACACATACACACACACGCACGCGCACACACACACACACACGCACATGTACACACCACATAACACACATACACACACATACACACGCACTCACACAAGGCACCCCTACACTCATACAGACATGCATACACAAATGATACATACATAAATGCTCAAAATAAGAACACAAATTACAGACTGGAAAACATATGCAGCAGTATAAAAAGAAGTTACTATATTAAATAAAAATTTCCTGCAAGTCACTAAGAAAATGCCAACAAATTAGTAGAAGTAGACAAAGGAAATGAGAATAAAGAATGCTAAACATCTGAAAAGAACATCGACTCACACAGAATGCAGATTTGCACCATGCTGAAACAGCACTGTCATTAGGAGGCAAAGGTTGAGTTTAATCTTGCTGAGAGATGGAGGCAGAGGCAGGAGGATCTCTACAAGTCTGAGGCCAGCCTGGTCTACAAAGTGAGTTCCAGGACAGCCAGGGCTATTACACAGAAAAACCCTTTCTCGAGACTCACATTGGAGCACCGGACTGAAATCTCAAGGTCCAAATCAGGAGCAGAAGGAGGGGGAGCACGAGCAAGGAACTCAGGACCGCGAGGGGTGCACCCACATTCTGAGACAATGGGGATGTTCTTTTGGGAACTCACCAAGGCCAGCTGGCCTGGGTCTGAAAAAGCAGGGGATAAAACCGGACTCATTGAACATAGAGGACAATGAGGACTACTGAGAACTCAAGAACAATGGCAGTGGGTTTTTGATCCTACTGCACGTACTGGCTTTGTGGGAGCCTAGGCAGTTTGGATGCTCACCTTACTAGACCTGGATGGAGATGGGTGGTCCTTGGACTTCCCACAGGTCAGGGAACCCTGATTGCTCTTCGGGCTGACGAGGGAGGGGGACTTGATGAGGAAGGGGGAGGGAAATGGGAGGCGATGGCGGGGAGGAGGCAGAAATCTTAAATAAAGAAATAAAGAAATAAGAAAAATCCTGTCTCAAAAAGAAAAAAAACTTAACTCTACTGAGAAGGAACCAGGTGCTCTCACATAAAGGCACTGCTATAGGGCAATTTTGAGACTCCCTGTCCTACCCTGAACCCAGATATTCTTATAGGTTGCATGTGTACATGGATGGCTATGCAAGAATATCATTTCAACACAAATTATAATAGGGAACCCTGATTGCTCTTCGAGCTGATGAGGAAGGGGGACTTGATCGGGGAGGGGGAGGGAAATGGGAGGCGGTGGCGGGGAGGAGGTAGAAATCTTTAATAAATAAATAAATAAAAGATAAATAAATAAATAAAATATTTAAAAAATAAAAAAATAAAATCCTTACTGTTCATGAATATTACCTAGTTAAATAAATTTGTCACAAAGCACAAAGAAATTGGTCAAATATTACAAAACCATAAAAAATAAAGACAGCTCTGAGGGACTCGTATTAGAAGCTTTGCTCAGTACTAAACACTGGGCAGGCAGGCACTAAAGGAAAGAAGTACTCCTGTAGCTCACTGCACTGTGGTAGAGCTCGTCTCTATCCATTGTCTTCTCAGATTTCATTCTGTCTGGGCTCCTGACCCATGGGAAGGCGCAGGGTCTTCCCTTTCCAGTCACATTCCTCTGGTGACCAGAGGAGTGTCTCCTAGGTTCTTCCAAATCAGGCCAAGCTGACAATGAAGATGAAATGTCACAAGCCTGCCTTTGCCATCTGGACAACGGTCACACATCTCCGAGTGTGCAAGGGCAGCACCTCTGAGCTACAGAGGTCCCCACGGCACTTCCGAAACCTGACATTCATTCCACGCTTGCCCTGTAGCTGTAACTGGGTTCACACTCCTTTCTTTGCCCAACTGCACCTCTCTTCTTTCTGTTTTGTTTGTATTTTCCTAGTCTACTTCTGCTTTCCCCCACTGTGAATCTGGGTAAATGCACAGCCTGTATCTTGTGCTGTCCTGAAATCTCCTCCTCCCAAAGTCCATACCTGGCCTCTGGACTCAATCTCTGTCACATACTCAGGACACAGGGAGACTGTAGTCCTTGTCAGAATGCAGCGTGAATGGCGGGGAAAGCAGGCAACAGGAGCGGGGGGGGGGGGGGGGCTGCCTGGCTCATGTGGAGGGACAGAAGGAGCAAAGCTCATGCCCAGCTGGATTTTTTCTTTCCTATTTTAAATATTGTTTTTTTTTTAAAAAAAAATATAAGATAAATTTATGAGACAGGTATGGTAACAATTTCAGTACTAGGGAGGCAGAGGCAGAAGGATCTCTATGAGTTGAAGTCCAGCCTGGTCTACATACATAGTAAGCTCCAAGCCAGTCAAGGGTGCATAGTGAGACACTGCTCAAAATAAATAATAAATAAATAAATAGATTTGCTTCTTTAATTTTCATCTAATGTATATGGATGAGTGTACGTGCATGTACGTATGTGTGCCACGTGCACGCCCACTGTCTGGTATCAGATCCCCTGGAGCTGGAGTTACAGGTGGTTGGGAGCTACCCCATGTGAGTAGTAGGTGCTGGAGCCACCAGGTCCTCTTCGTGAGCAGCAAATGCTGTAACTGCCGACCCGTCCCTCCAGCGCGTCCTTTTCTCCTTTTTTATTTAATCTGCAGTCCTTGCCTTCTACCTTGTTGCTTCCCCGCTATGTCTGCCTGACTGGCTGAGGATTCTGCTGCCTCTGCCTCTCATCCCATAGTAAGAGCCCTGGAATCCGAGGCACATAGCACCGCTCCCAGTTTAGCACGTGTTACAGAGATTCAAACTCAGGTTCTCATGACCAAGCACTTGCTCCACTGAGCAACCTCCCCAGTACCCCAAGGTTCATCTCAATCCAACCAAGTTGACAATTGAAATTAGTCATTATGAGTCTGAAAGGGAATGATCATTTGTATATTTTGATTGGAAAAAAAACAAATAGTATTCAGAATATTGTATGTCATATGTTGTCATTCATGTGAAAATCCATGTGTTTGATCCTCATGAATCTCTGGAATGAGAGATTGAAATGGTTGTAGTGGGAGCTGAGGAGAGAATTGTCTGTCTTTTGTAAGGTTATTCCTTACACTGGGCTGAGTTACATTTAAAAATTTTTGCATGTATATGTATGCATCGTGTGTGTATGCATGTTTGCATGTGTAAGGGCACACATACATGTAGATACATGTGTACATTAGGTGTGTGTGTATAGAGTCCCAAAGTTGATGCTTGATGCCTTCCTTGGTCCTCTCAAGCTTATTTATTGAAGAAGTTTTTCTTAATTGAACCTGCAGCTCACTGATTCCAGTAAGTCTAGCAGTCTGGTTAGCCAGGGATCTCCTGAGTCCTAGGGGTGCAGGCCATCTTGCGTGCCTTGCCACAGGTTCTAGGACTCTAAACCCGGTCTCCACGTTTGCACGGCAAACACACTATTCACTGAGCCACTCCCATAGCCCAACTTTAAGTTTAAAAAAGAAAATGCAGAGAAGAAGGACTCCATTTTCCACTAGGCACAAACATGCCCATGGCACTTCAAATGGAGTATTTTGGGGTGCACAAGTTGCTTTCATCTTCTTGTCCTAACAGTGAACTGCCTTCTTATCTTCAAGGCACATTCTGGCCCATGGAGCTGACCTGCCTTTCCCTGCACTTACCATCCAGCACACGGGGTCTGGAACTTCTTGATGGCCACACTGGCCTCAGTTGCTTTTCTCCACCTACTGTTAGCATTGCCTCGTCCTGCATGCCACAGAGAATGCCACCAGCCTTTGGTGGTGAGTCATGCCTCCCCCCCCCCAACCCCTGAGACACCCACAGTCACGCCACACAGTGCAGTCCATACTTGTACCCTGACTGAGCTGCTTAGCAGTACATTGGAGGGCACATGTCTTCAGTCGCACGGGCGGCCCTAGAATGTGGAGTCCTTGGAAGGCAAGCGTCAGGAGCCTGGGGCTGCTGGCTCACGTGGAGGCACGGAAGGAGCGAAGCTCGTGCTCCGCTGGATTTTTCCTTTTCCCTGTTAATTATTATTATTATTTTTTAAAAAGATTAATTTATGGGCCACAATTGTACCCTGGGTGCTCCTCATCTCCACACACACCTTTCACTGGCAGCCCAGAGTTGTGCCTCCTCTTCTCTCCTGTTCTCGGGTGATGCGTACCACCGACAGGGTAAAGGGTTACGGTTGTCTTTATTGGGTAGCCTGCTCACAGCGCACTCATTCTGGGTGACTCAGTTTCTCTGTTGCAAGGACAGGGGTCCTCTCCTGCCGTGCAAATAACACACCCACAGGAAGTGGCAGGTAGCTGGCCTTGCATCAAGTGCTTAGAATCGGCTGCAGCAACAGACCCCAGAAATCCCTGGGAGCAGGGTCTTTCCTCTCCAGTCTCGCTCCGGCCTTCCCTTTGTGAATGCAGGAAGTCTGGAGGAGCTTTCACCAAGGGCTTATGAAGTGCCCGTTCTGTCCTGGACACCGGTGGGCAGCTGAGTTCAAAAACACGAACAAAGCATAGATTTCGCTCTCAAGGAGTTTATGGTCTTTAGGGGACAACAGTCACGTGAGCAAAATCAATACGGTGCTGTTAGCACAGGGACAAGGAGCTGGCCAGGTGTTAGCAGGAAGAAGGAGAAATTGATGCTGGTCATGAGGCATTGGATAGTGGTGGCGGTGAAGGACTAGCTCCATGCTTATCCATGCTCACCACCCCACCCCTCTCCCCACCCCCACTGCTTCCTTCCTCACCCCCTCAGCAGAAGAGGTGTCTAAGGTTAGAGAAAGGACACTGGTTTGGCTAAAGGAGCAGGTGGAGAGCTTAGACCCTGGAGGAACACAGTCCCGACTGTGCTGGGAGTGGGGGTGGCTTAGGAGCTGGCCCTGAAGGCAGGAGTGGGAGTTCTCGGGTGACTGAATCTTTTTGTGTGGGAGGTCAACTGTAAGGCCCTCCTTCTGCTAAAGGAGTATTCTCCTCCCCAGTGAGAGTTGGACAGGTCAGCTTTGCCCACTGCTCTTGCCCCCAGGAAAAGGCCTCCAGGGCAGTAGCACTTCTCCAGGCCCAGGCCTGACTTCCCTGCAGAAAGTCTTCTGTCTCAGGACTTTGCTTGCCACTCCTCACCCGCTCCCTTGGGACCTCTGAAAAGCCGTGTCAAGAGTGTTAGGAGATGGTCGCAGCGAGGATGCTGATGGCCAGAGGGAAGGAATTGATCGAGATATGTGCAAACCTTTGGTATGTTGTTGAAAGGTTGAGGTGTCTGCATTTCCTTTCTTTTTTTCTTCTATGTAACATCAGTTTAGCCTTGGCTGGCGTCAAACCTTACGCTCTTCCTGCCTCTGCCTCCTGGGTGTTAGGATTACAGGTGTGCACCACCACAGTTGTCTTAATACTTGTATGTCTTGCTGTGGGGGAGATGCTGGGAATGTGGTCGAATCACCCTATGGAGGGCTTTGGGAGGAGTGGACGAAGTCATCCTTGGTTTCAACTCTGAGAGTCACCTAGAAATTTGTGACGGTGAGAACAGGAGCCCTCTCCTCTACCCACCTCCCTCTCTGCTTCCAGATGGGTGGGTAGGTGCGTGGCTAAGGGATGCTTTACATCTTTTTATTTTATATTATTTGTGGGTATCCAGCAGGGCTGGGGCGGGGCTTCTGAAGAGCACACTTCAAAGGCTGACAGAATGTCAGTGCATGGTGGCAGCTGCCAGCCAAGCTTCCCCAAAAATGGAAACACCCGAACTGCCGCAGCGAAGGGCAGCCTTCCAGAACATTCTAAGAGGCCAAGATCCCCCTCTCTGCTTGCACACACTGCTCTCGGGCTCAGGAACCCCTCCTCACATAAAATGCTTCCTGTGCAAAGAGAGCCCACTTGAAGATCCAGGAATCCTATAAGCCACCGCATTAGTTGCTCGTCATAAATATGTATGCCCAGGTGGTGTGTGCTGAGTGTGTGTCTGCACTGGGCAGGACTGCTGAGGGACAGAGGGGTCCAGCTCTCAGCAGCTCTCAGGCAGTGAGGGGCAGGGCTTCCGCACCCTGTGTCCTATCTGGACACCAGGATGTGGTCAGTCAGCTTCAGTTCTAGCTGGGCCAGCCGTTGGGTGGCCAGTACCTGCAATACGTGAAGCAGGAGTTTGGGCAGGTGGGAAGGAGTCTGCGGCTGCATAAGCCCACCCCAGTACCCAGCTCTGGGGCATAGAAATGGCAGCATGGCTCACACAGAGGCCCAGGAATCAAGCCTGTATGCCCAGCTCCAAGAAAGTGTGTGCATAGCTGCATAGGCAAAGCAGGAAAAGTCAACTATTGGCTGCCTTGGTAGCTGGTGACAACCTTTCCCCATCACACACAGGGGAGATTTACCCATCTGTGGATCTACAGCCATGGGTGAGTGAGCTGGGATTCAAACTCGAATTCTTGGCCCCCAGACGTGTGTTCTTTCCCTGACAAGCTGTCTGCCTTATGAACTCCACACACTGCAGACATTGTTGACAAGGCTTCGAGGCCCGAAGTCAAGGCCTCTTTGTCAGCCTGGATACCTGAGAGCTTTGAAGATGGTGTGTGTGTGGGGGGGGCACTGCCACCTGTGTGTGCAGTACAGGAACCTGGAGAGAGCGTCACAGGGTCTGACACCCTGGCTGGGATCAGAGGCTCAGACGGAAGGCTCTGTGTCAGATGGACTGAGTCCTAGACCACGGACTCTGTGGCAGCACCGCAGGGGTTGTTCTAAGTAGCCTGCCCACACCTGGCACTCCTAGCTTTTCCCTTCTTTCCTCCTCCCTGTCTCTCTTGGCAAAGCCTTGCTATATAGCCCAAGCTAGGCTCAAACTCATGATCGCATAACTCCCTGAACTGTTTTGAGGTGAGGAAATGGGGTGCACACAGATGCCAGGCACACCGTGCTATGCCCAGGTAGAATCAGCAAACGCTGGCTTGCTCACCGCCAACAGGCTCACTGCTGACAGCAGGTTGCCCAGCTACCTACCCATACTCCCACGTTTGCCCGCTATCTTAAGTGTGGTCACTAGAGGGCAGAAGAGAGTGCTAGGAGCTTCAGCACATAGGCTGCTCTTCCCAGATGACCTAGATTTGATTCAGAACTCCCATAGGCCAGCTAATAACTGCTGTAACTCCGGTCCCAGGGAACTCACTGCCCTCTTCTGGCCTTTGTGAGTACTGCATGCACATGATGCACAGGCATAAATGCAGGGGAAACACTCATACTGTAACAGGCCTCCAGACCTCAGCACAACTGAAGCCGTGATGAAAGTACCATTCAAGACTTTGAACCTAGCACATAGGCAACAATGCCTGTCAAAATAAAAACAAAGACCTAATCTGTCAAAGCCCATAGTTCTAGGGAAGTCCCTAAAGGTGCTAACTTGCTTTTTGGCTTCTGTAGTTCTGCTTCTGGCTAACTGTTTCTGCTCATGAGATCTGTCAGCCCAGGGGAAGGTTTTGTGCATTAAAAGCTCACCCCCTAGAAAGGCTCCGTATTGCACTCTGGTCGCAAACACACAGTGCAGTCTCTGGCTGGATAATAAAGACTTTCTATTGGTTTGAATTCATGGCTGAGAAGTCTTCTCTGGTGCATAGCTCACAACAACAAAAATAAGTAAATCTTTTTTTTAAAAGTGTGGTCACGAGGTCCAGCCTGAAAGAGACATTGGAGCATTGACTGTGCTGTGAATTTGAGCATGCATTATGAAGTATGGGGACAGTGATTTGCCTCAGGCAGACTCCCCCTGCTGGTGCATTCAGGGATCTGTGTGCATATGTTTGCCCATGAAGATGCTTGGCTGGCCAGCTGACAGCAGGGCCTAACTGGGGATGTTGATGGCTCCAAGTCTGCCTTCCCTGTGCCCTCAGGGAACACATGTCCCTGGGAGGAAAGGTCGATGTGGAGAAAGTGTGAAGGAAGTAGAGGTCCTTGGAGAGTCCATGGGGCTCTTCCACCTCCAGGTTCCTAAGAGCAGTCATTTTAGGATGTCCTTTAGTAGGATGCAGAGGACCCAGACTTCCCCATCCTCCAAGCTCCTTGTTCAAGGTCCAGAGTGCTTACAGATAGCATCTTGCTACTCTAACCCCAGATTTTGGCAGTACCAGAAAGGGCTAATTCCAAATGCAGAACTCTCTAAGCTGGCCACTGTTACCCAATCCAGCCCCTTCACTTGGAAACAAGGGAAAGGTGAGTGAGTGATGTGTCCAGGTATGCACACATGGTTTTTCAGAGCCATTGTGGTCAGACTGGGTCACGGCCAACAGCCTTCAAGGGTGTCTTTGCTCAGTCCACACACTACAGGCATGGAGCTGAGGCAGGCATACCGTTCTTCTACACAACCAGAAACAAGAGGCACACAGGAGCCGTAGAACCAGCCAGACGACACAGAAGACAGTAGTCAGGGACCTTTGCTTCATTTACCAGTGTAGCTCAGACACCTAGAAGAGAGGTTCAATCCACAGTTGGTGCCCAGTGGACAGCCAATAAAGGAACAAGTGAATGGGTGTGGCCTGAGACCCTTGCAGGAAACACACAGCACACTCAAATGTGGAGACTTGGAAGAAAATCTGGAAAGGGCAGATCTGAGGATAACTGTGTTAACCTGGCTAGGCAAAGGAATGGTTAGATAAATGGCTAAACATAATTTATGAGTATCTCTGCCAGGAAATTTCCAAAAGAGGTTAGAACTCTGGTTGGTGGATGGAGTACAGCAGATGCCCACCCCCCCACCCCCCCAGCAGTGTCGGGGAATGGCATCCCATAACGGAGGACCTGAATACAAGAAAGATGTGGAAGAAGGTTGACTTCAATGTCTGCTTGACTGCTGAGCTGGGACAATCCTTCCCAAATCCACGCGGAAAGCTACCTGTCGATGTAGAGGCTCCTGGGATGCAGGGCCTTCAAGGGTTGGTCAGGTCATGGGGGTCAACGCATCATCTTGGGAGTCAGCGACGGTGGGCGGTCCCTGGCGGAAGGACTGAAATTGGCCCAGCCCTTCTCTGTCTCACACATGTCCTCATATGATGATGATGATGGGAGGAGCCCTTGCCAGCTGCCAGCACCATGCATTTTATCAGCACCACGCTGATGCCCTTTATAAACTGCCGATCCTGTCTTCAGACAGCAGGTCATCATCCGTCATCTTCTGCCTGGGCATCCCTGACTTCACACTGGAGTCTACATCCCCGGCTGTCTGGCTCTTAGGCTGTCAGACCGCACCAGGCTTTCTCCTGGGTTTCCCTCGCCCGTGGCAGACGGGAGGACTTCTCAGTGTCCTCAATCGCACATAGGAATTCACATACTAATAGTCTCCTCTTTCTGTTCCCGCGAACTACCCTGATGTAGCAGCATCTGCAGGTCACCGGACAGGTGCAGTGGGGCTGTGGCTGTTCTGAACTTAGAAGGACAGGAGGAGAGAGCTGCTGCCTGTGTGTTCAAAAAGAAATTAGTGTACTCTTGAGAAAAGCTGTGCATGGGGGGGGGAGTACAGCTAAAAGTAACCTGTGGAGAAAGACTAGGAGTTACTACCTCTTCCCCCTCAACCCCTTGCTTCTGGACTGAGCTTCCCTTAGCCAAACAGAACTGGAAACCTCTGGGAGCAGAGTTCCACAGGCAGGGAGAGCAGGGGATGGATCAGAAGGCACTGAACCCCAAAGTCAAGTCCCCCACCCAAACAGCACAACTCTGTTGGTCAAGGTGGCCCAACAGGGTAGCCCCAGGTGCCCTATGATCTAGAGTAGCTGGCTCTCTTCCCTGTTTCCTCTCCCTGGAAAGACTCAGAAAGGCTGCACTCACGTCTTCAGACAAGCCCTGTACCTTCACGCCTCTGTGCCCCCTGTTTCCAGGAGTCACCTACTCATCCTTCAGGGTTTTCTCCCACGGTGCTGGAGATGGGAGAGCATCAACCACTTGATGGAGGAGGCACAGCGTGCATTGTGCTGTGCTGAGCAGTGCCTTGACTTTAATCCCCAAAGCCCATGGCAATGCCAGCTGCCTCCCTGCTCCAGCCTGTGCCACCCAAATTGTCTCTGGGAGGCAACATGGCCTTGGCTGAGAAGCATAATTTAGACTAACTCTTCCCAAGGCAGACACTTGGCACTAGGCTGGCTTGCCGGTGAGCTCCAGAGATCCTTTATCTTCACCTCCCCAGCACTGGGGTTACAAGTGTGTTGCTACACCTGTCTTTGTTTGTTTGGTTTTTTGAGACGGGGTTTCTCTGTGTAGCCCTGGCTATCCTGGAACTCACTTTCTAGATCAGGCTAGCCTCGAAATCAGAGATCTGCCTGCTACTATATCCCAAGGGCTGGAATTAAAGATTTGTGGCACCACCACCCAGAAGATTTATTTTATTTTTATTATTAGTGTGTGTGTGTGTGTGTGTGTGTGTGTGTGTGTGTGTGTGTATCTGTACATCTGCCATGAGGGTGCTGGTGCCCAGGGAGGTCAAATGCAGGTGTCAGATCTCCAGGAGCTAGAGTTGCAAGTGGTTGTGACCTACCTGACGTGGGCGCTGGAGAACAAATTTGGGTCCTTCTGCAGGATCAGCAAATGCTCCTAACTGCACAGCCATCTCTCCAGTCCTCACTCTGGGCTTTTACACGGTTCCTAGGGACTCCAATCCAGGCCCTCACACTTTCACAGAGAGCACTTTAGACATTGAGCCACCTTTCCAACTCCTACTTATTGATTTTTAAAATATTTCATTAAAATAGTCTTTATCTTGATTTTTAAATTGTGGAAGCATCCCTTAAGTGCACGCCTCTCCTTGGTCTTACCCCAGCAGTGATGAGTGGGGGGAGGGGGCAGGTATACAGGCTACATGAGTGCCTGAGGAGCTGACACAGATCACCCACAATGCACAACTGGCTTCCGCCAGTAGTCTTGTTGCCCAAGTGGGCTGGAGTACAGAGCTCTTCCCCAGCCCTCCCACCATGCAGGAAGGATTGCCTCTTCCTAGAAGTCAGGGCTGGCATAAGAACCAGGGGGAGAGGAGGCTGGAGTAACTGGAATTCATTCTCTCTCTCTCTCTTTCTCTCTCTCTCTCTCTCTCTCTCTCTCTCTCTCTCTCTCTCTCTCTGTCTCTCTCTCTGTCTCTCTCT
>NC_022013.1:23257405-23264049 GCF_000317375.1 Microtus ochrogaster
TCTCTCTCTCTCTGTCTCTCTCTCTCTGTCTCTCTCTCTCTGTCTCTCTCTCTCTGTCTCTCTCTCTCTGTCTCTCTCTCTCTGTCTCCTTCTCAAGACAAGAGTTTCTCTGTGTAGCCTTTGCTGTCCTGGAACTAGCTCTGTAGGCCAGGCTGGTCTCAAACTCACAAAGACCTGCCTGCCTCTGCCTCCCAAGTGCTGGGATTAAAGGTGTGCATCACCTTCGCTCAGCTGCATATTGTTGCTTCCCAGCATGGAACCAGATGAGACAGAGGCTGGTGAGGGGACAGCCACATTTCACGCTTGTCAAACTATCATCACCTCGGTCTTTAGTCTCCAGCACGCTGCATCAGTAAGGGCGATCATCCCATTTAACAGGTGGAGAAACTGGGTCAGTTTCTCAGTCCAGAGGGTGCCCCACATCCTGCCTTGTCCTTGGTCCTGGGCTCCTTACGTCTGAGGACCCCAGTGGGCTGTCTCTTGTTCCTAGTCTCTGTCTACAACTCTCCCAGAAGCCCGAGAAAAGGTTGGGAAATCCAGTCGCGTTCCATCATAGGGAGATCCCATGGGCTCAGCAGAGAAAACAGACCTTGTGTGAGTTGTTAAGACAATTTGATATGTTTCTCTCCCCACCAGCCTTGATCTTAACAAGGTAGCAAGTTCTCACAGTCTGCCTTTATGTAATTTAGGAAAGGCATTTGAAATTCCCATCTGCCCTACTCCCCAGCCAACAGTGTTTCTTGTCACCAGCCAACAACATTTAAAATATTTACAGCCCCTTCTTTGCCCTGGGGGTATATCAGAATAAATCATTGTTACCGACAATAAATCAAAAATTAATCTCTGAAAAGCTCAATGCCTGTCTTACCCCTCAGATAACAAGTAGCAGACTCTGTGCAAGGGACGTGACATCTGTGCATTTCAGGGTTTCCCTTGCGGAGGGAGCAACAGCTCCCTCCGCACCGCCCTCTGGTGGACCTGACCCTGTGCCAGTGCAGCCACACCTGGGATCCCAGCCCTAATCACCATACTAAGTGGAGTTACTCTCAGTTGGAAGCACTCTTTTGTCCTAGAAAAAGCGTCTCTTCCTTTTCATTTCATGTTTTTTCTTTCCCTACATTTAAACATCTTTTCATCTCCCCAGTTTCTCCTTTCCCTCTGGTCTCTTCAAAGTCTAAATATTTTCTTTTCTGTTCCCTCTCCCTTTTCTTTAAAAAGCCCCTCACTCCACTTTTCCTTCTATCTGCACAAGGCTGAGCCCATCCACATGCCGTCATGAGGCAGGGAGGTTCACTGAGAACCAGCTCTCCTGAGTGTAATGGTCTGTCCTGCCCCTTTAAGAGACAAGCCCTGCCCACTCCCTCCTCTGTCCACTACTGAGGCAGACAGATCATCCTTTCGTTTCCAGCCTGCGAGCCTTTCACTTTCCATCTCTCTCCCAAAGATACAGCTTCTGCCCATCTCCCTTCTCCCCACTTCTTCTCTCTCTGCCTCTGTTTCTCTTTCTCTATCTCTGCTCTTCCCCCTTCTCCCCTTTCCCCTTCCCTTCCATAACCCACTAAATAAATACCCACTCTGTCTGCATCGCCTGCCTATCCATCTGTCTCTCACCCTTCACAGCTCATGGGACTGGCTGCCCCACCCACCGTGCTGCTCCCTGACTGGGGCCGGCTGCCTTCATGGCCTATCATGGTCTTGTGGCCCACTGCCCACTCAGGGACCTGAAGCATTTCTGCCACTGTGTGCCTTGAGGAATCACAGCATTGTATTGTTATGGTTTGTGGTAGCAGCAGGCTGCAGGCCATGAGGAACAACAAGTCCCAGGCAGGGAGCCATGTGGTGGGTGAGAGACAGAGAAAGATAGGCATGCCATGCAGAGTGAGATTGGATATTTATTTAGTGGGTTATGGAAGGGAAGGAGAAAGGGGAGAGGGAGGGAAAAGGGGGATGAAGAGAAAGAGGCAGAGAGAGAGAAAGAGAAACAGAGGGAGAGAGAAGAGACAGAGAGAGGGGGAAAGGAAGAAGTGGGGAGAAGGGAGAGAGGCAGAAGCTGCCTCTTCGGGAGAGAGATGGAAAAGAAAGTAGGAGGAAGATCTGCATGCCTCAGCAAAGGGGAGGAGTGGGCAGGGCTTGTCTCTTAAAGGGACAGGACAGACCATTACACTGTGGACTTTGGGACAGTTAAGGGTCACAAATGAAAGGGCAGTCCAGAGTGGTGTAACCACTTAGACTTGCTGATGTGTGGATAATAACCCTTGTTCTGACAGGTAACCCTAATAAAATGCAGGGATCCACAGACAAATAAAAACCACAGGAAAATGGAGGGAGAACTTGAGGGGAGGCTGTTCAGCAAGAGGAGGAAGGAGGATAATACAGGAAAATGGGGAGGAGTATGATCAAAGTTTGCATGAATGTATTTGCAGAAGTAAATGTTTCAGGGGTTGTTAAGGAAGAAATGGATTAAGCAATCCAGCACGAGGACTGTGTGCTGGGTGCTGTGTCAGGTAACTAATCGTGTACATGCCCATAGGGCAGGTGGCATGAACAAAGACCATGGCTGTGCAGATGAAATACATGAGGTTGGACTAGGACAAGGCTGGGACGCTCTGGACTAGGAATTGGATGGCCTTGGTAAGGCAGACTGCTGGACAGAGTAGCAAGCCGTTGGCTTCAGCTGTGAGTCCGACCATCTTTGGAGCCCACCTGAGAGACAGACAAGGAGCTGTTGGTGAGGACAAGACAGTTTGGGGAAGAGTGTGCATGAGAAGAAACCTAAGGAGAGGCCCAGGAGGGTCAAAAAGACCGCAGCTGTGACAGGAACCCGGCGGTCAGAGGGGCAGAAAGGCAGGAATTTAAGTTTTCATGAAAGCCGAAGAGGAAGTAAGCTGAAGGAAGGAAGGGGGGGGCAGTGTGTGCATCATCTCCATCCACTGGGTCCCCCTTTGTTCACCTGACTGCCTTTTCCATCTTCTGATCTTTCTTGGTGTATGTCACCTGTTCAAGGGAGGAAAATGTGAAGTTGTGTTAATACCTTTCTCTTTTATGTGAAAAAAATGTCTGACAGAAACTCTTAAAGGAGGAGGGAAAGCTTCATTTGCCCTATGACTTCAGAAGTGACCAGTCCATCATGGGGGTGGTCACTGGCTGCAGGAGTGGCTCTGTCTGTGGCAGCCGGAACTTGAGAGAATACGTTCTCGTGGAGGTCTGCCAGGAAGCGAAGAAAGCAGGAGAGAATCTGGAGTGGGTATAATCTTCAGACACCCACCTCGAGTGACTTGCTTCCACACATAGGCCTCATCTTCTGAAGGCTCCACAGCTTTCAGAAGTGTGCACAGGCTCAGAGAGATGACTTGGTGGGTAAAGGTGCTTGTAGCCAAGCCTGATGACCCAAGTTTGATTCCCCAGAACCCCTATAGAGGAAGGAGAAGTGATTCCCCACAAATTGTCCTCTGACCTTTACACAGTGTACTATGACACATGCACAGACAAGAGAGGGAGGGAGGGCAGGGGAAGGAGCAGAGGAGGGAGGAGAACGCCACAAGCTGGAGGTCAAGCTTTCAAATCAGCCTGTGAGGGACACGGGCATCACGAGGCAGAGTGGCCCCAGGCTGGGCTGTAGAGCAGGAATCCAGCGGAGCTAAGTGATGCCAGCGAATCACAGCTGTGTCTTAGCTGAGCCTCTCCATGAGCCCGGAAGAGTGAGGGACTGAACCGTCTCTTGTTTTCCCTTTCTCTGTCCTCAACTCTGCGACGTGAGTAGACTTTCTCCGCACCACCTACTGATAAAGCTCTTTCTTAACCTGCCATTATCTCTGTATAACTACCTGAATTTAGAGAATTTATATTTGTCATGAATATAAAATAACACATGCTCGCTGTAGCAAATCTGGAGATGGCAGACATGTTCAAAGAAAATTAAATTCACCCATAATTTTACCACCCACGGATAACCGCCATTATTAACAGCTTGGTATATTTTACTCCATTTTCTTTGCTCTACATATATGTATAATTTATAAACTTTCTACAAATGTACCTTAATCTGCATGCATTTACATAGAATAGGTTATGCTACAAGAATAAAAATGACCCCGAGTTTTCCACTGTTTAACACATCTGTTCATTTGTTGTTCCTGCAACAATGTCGTACAGGTGCTTGAGTTTGCAGAGTGGTTCTGCTCTACAGCACCACTCAGGACCCCAGACTCCTTCCATCTCTTGGCTCCATCCTTGGGACCTTGTTGTCTCTAATCAGTTGTCAAAAGAGGACTAGCATGGAGGAGGCATGCCCACTTCCTGAGAAACCTTTCATTCGGATGGGCCACACATCACTAATGCTCACATTCCATTGGGATAACTTAGTCATGTGCTCCCCTTTCACAACAAGGGTGGCTGGAGATATAGTCCAGTCATATGGTTGGCTGTGATGCCCTTTTTGCTAACAGAGGGATGGGGATTTGAGCGGATATTTATGCACTGATGCAGCACAAAGGTAGTGCTATTCTTCAGCCCAGGGTGCTTCCTCAAGGTCCCTTAGCTAGCCCCACCCCACCCACTGCCTGAGATGAAGCATTCCCCGTGAACCCCGCTTCACTTGTCCTAATACATTCCATGCCTACATGGAATACACTCACATCCTTTCCCCCAGACCGAGGCTCTCCTTCAGCAACCCAAGCTCCTTTGGCTGAATTAGGGTGATTTTGCTGTATTCCTGTTTATCACATGTGTTGACAGTGGCTCAGCACCTCACCAACCAGACCATGAGCTTCTTTTTAAAATCATTTATTTATTTATTTATTTGCCTGTGTACCACGTCTGTATCTGATGTCCAAGGAGACCAGTAGAGGTGGAAACCCTCAAAGCAGAGTTACAGATGTTCTAAGGAGAGAGTAGTGTGTTGAAGATTTGGAAGTCATACATCCTAGAGTGGAGACAGTCCCTGTCAGCAGGATGCATCCGTCGGTCACGAGCATCTCAGTAGACATTGGTGAGGTAACGTGTGGATATGACTGTTATTGGACAGAGATGAAAAGCTGTCACTGGGAAGCAAGACTGTGGAGCCCAAGGAGAAGGTGGTCAGAGGGCGGCGTCCTTAGTCCCTGCCATTCAACTGCACAGCCCAGTCTCCATCCAGCCTCACCCCCAGCTCTGCCTCTTTGAATCAACCGTGTGGAAAATTTGGACACCTGGAAGTTAGAACTTGACTTTGCATCTGGGCCTATTACTCTCCCAAAGACGTTACAGTGGAGTGGTAGAAGTAGGTAGAAGAAGGGATGAGGCTTTAGATGTAGGGAGAGTAAAGGAAGGGTTTTTGCTGCTTGGCTGTGCAAAGGGACAGAAGGACATGACTGGTGTGGGCTGTGGGGTTCAATAAAGGGGTTTTTGTCTGGTTTGGTTTTATAAGTTACTGGAAGAATTTGAGCATTTGATATGATGTCAGAAAGGAGCCAGTAGATATTAAACTTCAAGAAGAGGTGAATTAGACTATATCAAAAGTAAATAAGATATGCTCCTGAAACATTGACACTAGGGAGGGAGAGCCAGGGTTGCTGAAAGTCCCAGCCAGAACTACATAGCAAGACCCTGTCTCAAACGACAAAACAAAAAGGAAAGAAAAAGGGAAAACTGTTAAGAAAATAAAAACAAATTTATGATCTATACTGAACATATTTATTATATTATATTTATAATAATTTAATATATTATATTTCATGTTAGTGTATATTCAGATGTAGGTACCTCACTACTACAACTCAATAATAAAACAGACAAAAGATGGCAAAGACTTGATCAGTCACAAAACAAAAGAATATTCAAACAACCAGTAAGTAAGTTCATGAAAAAATTCTTACACCTTTAGTAATGGGCAAAGAAGAATAAAACCACAGTGAAACACATTTAACAAAATCCATCCATCACAATGAGATACACCCAACATTCATCAAAATCCATCCGTCACGACGAGACACGCTCAACAGCCATCAAAATCCATCCATCACAATGAGACACAGTCAACATCCATGAAAATCCATCCATCACAATAAGATGTACTCAACATCCATGAAAATCAATCACAATGAGACACACCTAACCTCTATCAAAATCTATTAACCACAATGAAATACACCCAACATCTATCAATATCCATCTATCACAAGACCCACCATCCATCAAAGTCCATCTATCACAGTGAGGCATGCTTAACCTCAACAAAAATCCATTCATTACATGGAGACACACTCAACTTCCATCAAAATCCACCCATCACAAAGAAACACACTCAACATCCATCAAAATGGCAAAAAATAGTGGCAATACCATGTGTTGGTAGGGGTATGGAGCAACTAGAACTCTCCTTGCTGGCATAAGAATAAAATGGTCCAGCCACTATGGAAACCAGTTTCCATAAAGTAACCATATACTTCCCAAACAATCAAAAGTTTCAGTTAACATAGAAACACATGAAATGAAAACATGAAGATGTACACACATATGCAGAGCATTTCTGTTTATCTCAAGTGTTTACCTTTTGTCTGACCTTGGGGGATTGATGTGGGAGTGATTTCTTATTAATAAAAAAACTGCCTAGGCCCATTTCATAGGCCAACCCTTAGGTAGGCGGAGAAAACAGAACAGGATGCTGG
>NC_022013.1:23266834-23281199 GCF_000317375.1 Microtus ochrogaster
ATAAAGCTAGCCGTGCAGGCGGCCGGGTGCCGGGGACGCAGCCCCGCCGCTCTTATTTCAACAGGGGATATAGTCCACCCAATGTCTGTCCATCAGCAGCAGAGTGAGGAAAGGCATTGTAGCATCCTGTGCAGTGGAATGCCTGTCTGCCACTCTGCAGAAAAAGAGGTGAGATATGAGTAGTCATAGTACAAGGAATTTCAAAGACATATTGAAAAAAGCAGCCAAATATGAGAGATTATATACCATACTATATTGTATTTGTATAAATTCCATTACAATCTAATCAGCTATGACTGAAGAGTATCTGCCAGGTCTAGCAGTGGCTTCTGGGACAGGGGCAGAGTCGAGGGGCACTGGTGACAGGAGGTGGCTCTCCATTGAAGAATTACTATGGATGATGGTCACAAGGAGTATCCATCTACCAAAACTTACCTATTTACCAAAATGGTTACATTTTATTGTATGTCAATTTACTCTTTCCACAAAGTTGCGCAGTTTTTAAATATATAAGAAAAGGAGAACAATAAAGCTAAATCCCAAATGTAAAATGGGATTAAAATAATAAACACAATAACTAACCTAAAATGCAAAATACCCTTTTTTTTTTTTTTGACTCCACAGGGTACTGGAAGAGAAAATATACCCAAGAGAATGCAGATACTCTAGGGAGCATGGACTAGGGGAGGCTAAAGGAGAGCTAGAGAGAGTCTCAGGGCAGCAAGGAATTTGGCTGACAGTTCACTGTGTCTGCTTCTAGTGGTGCAGAGGGGGGCTGGACAGGCAGATATCAGAGGGACCCAGCTAATGACACAGGGCTCTGGTCCAGCCTGAGTTTCTTTTCTGAGACCCCCTCTCATCTGCCTAAATATGGCTGCCTCGGGTCCCTAAGCCAGCCAGGAATTAGAGAGACGCAGCAGCCTCTGGTCACACATCACGCAGCCAGAACTGCAGGCACTTCTGTTTTTTTTCTTTTCCTGGAGTTTTAAGGCAGAGACAGCCCAGAGAAGTCTTACGCATGTTATTTGGAAGTATTGTGACAACCGAGAAATTGGGCTTGTGTCAAGAGAAACCACAGTGGCTGTTTCCTTTTTATTATTTTTAAAAGCAATTTTGATCTTTCAAGCCCTGTGAGGAAAAAGTTTACTAAATATACCTCTGTGGGGGCGTGTGTTGATTTTAGCATTTCTCTTCTCTCTAATGTCAGGGACATCTTCCCGGTTCTTTGCCCTCTGCTTTCAGCTTTCTTCCCCTGGGGCTTTGCCCCACACTTCTGAATCTTTGGGACAAAGGCTTTGAAGAAAGGTGAGCCAATCCCTCCCTTTCACACATTTGCCTGTGATTACAGAAGACTGAAATCTGTCTGAGGCAAAGAAAGCAAATCTATGGCTTATGTAACACAAGTGCAGAGAACTGCTCAGGCTGGGTATGGCTAGCTTAGGGCTCAAACGCTGCTAGGCGGGGACTATGGTCATCTCCTAGTCTACCTTTCTTGGACACTGGCTTCAGTCCAGACTTCATTGGAAGAAATCTAGCCAATAAAAGATGTGCCCTAAATTCTTTTCATGTTCTTAGTTCCTTGATGATATTTGAGGTGTTGATCTGTTGGTTCCTTTTAGTCTGACTTTGGTCATATGCCCACCTCTATCACTAATAGTTTGCTGATTCACTGAGGGGCTCTTCCCAGAAGTCAAAGAGCCCTACACAGTGTCTAGAGAGGTGCCTTGGGGGTTAAGAGCATTCGCTGCTCTTTCAGAGGACTTGATTCAGTTCCCAGCATGCAGGTAGGGACTCAAATCTGTAATCCAGTTCCAGGGCATCTGATACCTCTCTCTTCTGACCTTCACAGCCTGAGGCACACACATGGAGGCAAAACACTCGTATGCATGAAATAAAATAAGCATGGGGGATCTCAGTACGAAATAAACGCCTCATGAAAGGAGGCCACTAAGAGAAGCCCACATGACCGTGTCCCCCACACTAAGGAACAGTAGGCAAGCGCTTCGAGGCTGACTGTGTTTCCAAGCTCTCGAGTCCTTGCTTTCTGAAGCAAGCAAGAACAGACACGATCCTTTTCTGCACTTGAAGAAACGGGAGCTAATGAGTTTCTTGGGCCAGCTCCCATGTTTTCCATACTTTGGCCCCAACCCCCTCCACCCTCCCAATCCCCCACCCCACTCTCTCCCCCAACTGAACGTGAAGCTGAACTAATCTCACTTAATGTGAAATCAAGTCCAAACTGCCCAGGCCAAGTAGAAGACCTGGTGTGTCCACTTCTAAGATCTGGAGCAAGCTGACATCTGTGCCTGCTCCTTGTTAGGCAGATTAAAATGGCGGTAGCGCATACCACGTTGATACTGAGTTTAAAGGCTTGAACTTGCAAAATCTGGAGGGCTGGGGATTTTCCGGTTGCTCTCCTCCCCAGCCTCATCTGAAATCTGATTCACCCTGCCTGAGGCCTGGGATAGTCCTCAAGCTTTGGGCCTACCACTGGGCTCCTTCGCCTCTTGGCTTCCATTGAGTTTGACAATGGAGTTGGAGATTTCCTCCCCGCCCCTTCGTCCCCCTTGCCACACCCCGGCAATGCCTGTGACCCTCCCACTCCGCAACTCTCATTACATATTCCTCCTTCACCGTTCCTAGTCTCTCTTCCTTCTTGGAGACATTATTTCTTGCCCCTACTTTCGCTCACATCTCTGTCACATGTCATCATTAAGATGTCTTTCTCTACACAACTCAGCATAGTTGCAGCCTCCTGCTGAGGTGCCTTTTAATACAATAGTTGGTGACAGGAATGATGTCCTAAGAAACAACCTTTAAAACGGTATTTCACCACCAGGTCTCCTATTCACATCCTGAAGACATAAGTGACATAATTGCTGAGGGAATTGGGACACTGGTGTGGCATAAAATAGCATTAAGATTATGCTCAAATTATTACCAGTGTTGATACGGAGTAGAAGTCTAGATTTTAAGTGACTGGGTCAGTTGGTTGCTGTAGCAACTGTGGCAAATGCAGAAACACAGGCACTGCAACTGCCGAGTGGTCTGGTTCCTTTTGATTGTGCCGGAGGAAGCGGGTGAGTGGGCTGTGAGCCTTAGAGCCTCGAATGTCCAGCTTAAGACATGGGTGTAGGATCAGAAAATTTCCATGGAGCTTCCCAAGAGCCCCTGAGTTGCAGCAGGTAGATTTGCAGTGCGGGTTATATGCACCTCCTCATCAAGTCTCTACCCTAATGCTAAGGCATGCATTGTGGAGGGGGAGCTTTCTGAGAGCAGAATGACTACATTCAGAAAGACACAAAGGAAACAGTCGCTCAGAGCCCTAACCGCCCCCCCACCTCCCTTACCAGAGAAAGTAGTTTCTTGGATAGAGATTTCACATACAACGTGGCCTCGTTAGACACTATGTATCAGGCCACTGAGGTAGCTCAGTGGGTAAGGATGCTTGCCATCAAGTCTGGTGACTTCAGTTCAGTCTCTGGAACCCACATGGTGAAAGGAGAGAACCTACTTGTGGTGATATTTTGTTTATGCTATAACAAATAAAGCTTGCCTCAAGATCAGAGTGCAGAGCTAAGCCACTAGTTAGCCATAGAGGCCAGGCAGTGGTGGCACACACCGTTAATCCTAGCACTCGGGAGACAGAGGCAGATGGATCTCCATGAGTTCAAGGCCACCCTGGGCTACACAAGATCGAGCTTGTCTAAAAGAGAAACAGAGCTCCCACAAAAGTGATCCCAGCACTTGGGGTCACACGCCTTCAAACCCAACATTAGTGAGGTAGAGACAGGAGTGATTAGGCTGGGTGGGAGGAGACAGGCCCTCAGGCAGTCTGAGCAGGCAGTCTGATCAGGCGATCTGAAGACAGAATCGCCCCTTTGGTCTGAGCATTGGTAGAGATAAAAACTTTCTTGTGTCTGGCAGCTCTGCTTCTCTGATCCTTTGGCTTTCGCCCCTTGACAGCTGACTCCAAGTTTTTGTTATTAAGACCAATTAGAATTCTTGTTACACCTGCTCCTACAAGTCCTCTGATCTCCACACACATGTCCGTGCACGCGCACATGCGCACACTTACAGAGAAGAATGAGCAGACCTCTAGGTCAGGGCCCCTTATTTTATTACCTTCAGGTTCATAATGGCTTACAGCTCAGGGGAAACGCGGCAAGCCCTTCCCAGAAAAAGATAGCCCCTCTTCCAAAGGAACTATCACACCTTTCCATTTTTGTTGACTTGGAAACTCCACACATGAGTGGGAATAAAGCTTAACTAAGATTATTGGACCAAGAAGAATGAATCTAATTTGTCAACAGGAGTGGATTCACCTGGAATCTAGGATGTACTATAGTCATTTAAGTGGTCGGGAATGGCTCTAAAAGCGTGCCTGGTTGAGAAATTAAACCCTTGTTGTCAAAGTGCTCTGTGTCTAATGGGACTGGGTGCGCCACAGCTTCGCACATTATGGAAGCTTAGTGTGACGGGCAAGTGGATGTATCTGGTATGTGTTACTTGTTAATTACCTCCACTAAGACCAGCCAACACTCCCCTCCCCTCTTAAGCAGTTTAAAGGCCATCAAGAAGAACACTAGCACGCTTGGCTATTCTCTCCAAACCAGAGGGCACAGTGGAAGACGTGGCCAGTGAACTGGGGCTGCTGATATTAATGATGAAAATAGGAACCCACAGTGACAGCTGGTGACAGGTACTGACTGTCAGAGTCAGTGGCTTCTGTGCCTTTAAGCCACAAAGATGGAATATCAAATTGTCTTGTTCCGTGTAAAATTATGCTGTTAGCTGGCTAGCTATATCAGCAGTCCAACAGAAACACACTATGAGCTGCTCTGACACATTTAAATTTTCTAGTAGCCACGCTAGGAAAGTCAAAAGAAACAAGTGATAACCATTTTAGCAACATGTATCACTTGTTACTTATCATTTCAGTGGGAAGTTAATACACACATTGAGATATTTTATGTGGTTCTATCTTTAAATTCGGGGTGTATGTTTTATGTAAGCACATTTCATTGGCACTGGCTACAGTTCAGGTGATCAGTAGGTATACGTGACTGTGTTAGTAAAGACCTATTTAATTGGGAAAATTATAGAAAGTGTGGGGAATTCTTAACTTCTCATGAGTTCTCTGTGCCCAAATGGTTCACTAACTTGGAATTCTCTGAGAAGCTGGGTTCCTTCTAGGAAGACCCTGAAATGTGTCTCATGTGTTCTGTAATTGCCTTCCAAGTCTTCAACAGAAGTAACTAGAGGGTCACTTGCAAGGATGACTGGACACAAAAGAAAGAAAATATCCAGGGTTGGCAGCGGTTGTTGGATCCTAACTGAACCGATGCTAACCTCTATAGGTGGGGAGGAAACCAAACAAACACCATGATCCACCAGCCAGAGTGAGGGCTTACAAAGATCTGGAGCTGCAGGGGATCCCATTGAGGCTGTCAGGCAACAGTCTAACAAGACCATGGAGCAAGCCTGTGTCTGCTTCCACAGTTCCTGAAAGCGGAACCTGTTAGGTCGTAAGTGGCAAATGGGAGAATCCTATTAAGGTCATGGAACAAAAACTCTCAGGGTAAGATAGGCCAAGAGGAGCCCTCTAGGAAGCTGTCGTTGTTCATTTACCCACTTGTCAAAAGAGGAAACCATTCTCCAGGGTTCAACCCAAGTTAGGGTCTAACAGACTAAGTTAGAGTCACTATGGAGATGTTGAAAGAAGAAGATGGTGGTTCTAAAAGTATCTCTGTTTAACGCCTACTTGATTCGGAGAAAAGCACTAGCCAATAAGTAGCGGGAAGCAGAGGCGGGTGAGTTTGAGGCTAGCCTGGCCTACAAAATGGGTTCTAGGACAGCCAGGGCTACACGGAGAAACCTTGTCTTCAAAAATCAAAAACAAAACAACCATACAAGTCATAGAGAATGACTATGGATTGTCCAAACCTCGGTAGGTAGCTGCTGCTGGCCTTGTTGTTTTTAATCTGTTATAGCATTACAGTCTGTGAAGATAATTTTCTCTCCATCTTAATTAGTAAGAACAGTCTGAAGCCCTTTGCTTTCCCCTGGCTGAGGCAGGAGTATACCCTCAGTCTTCACCACTTTCTCTACTGCTATCATAATATTCATTTCATAATACAGTATCTCATCGGGCCTCATGATGGCCACTCATGTTGATTGTATTATGTCAGATAAACCTTGTGAACAAAATCCCCTGAAGCCTTTATGTGATAAAGATATAACAAAGGGGGAAGAAGAACCCTATAAGATGTGTTACAACTGTCCGCGGAGATGGCCCTAAAAAATGGGAACAGCCTCTCAGTGTGGGGACTGAGAGAAACTGAGACAAAACAGTTGATTTGCTTGGAAAGGAAGATGAGCTCACACACAGATTATTGTGTTGAGGGTAGTGGCTTAGCTTGAATGGTTAACGACATGGAAAGATGAGCCGTAGTAGATTGATAGGGTGGCAGGGTCTCGGGAGGAGGATGTGGATGAGTCTGACGGGATGGGTGAAGACATGAGGATATTGCTGGCCCAGTGAATTGTGAAGCCGACAGCACCCACTTCACGGGAAGCTTCCCAAGAGAAAGCAGGTGAGATGACCCACCTTGTTGCTATGGTCAGCTTCCTCCCCTAGCCACCAGCTGTTTGGTCCATGGGTACAAAGTAGCCATAGTGATAGAAATGGTTTTGCCAAGGCTTCTCTGCCAGTCACAGTAACCGAGTGCCTAATTTACCATCAACAGAAGACAACACCGAGCCCCAGAATGGGCACGGTCACTTTGGGAATCAGACAATCACCTACCTTTGAGTTCCTTCTTGCAAAGGTCTGAGCAGTGTCTTATTGGGGACACTCAAATATTCTGTATGAAGAAATGTTCTTTACCTAAGTGGGTCTCCTCTGTCAACATACTCATCAGAGACTCACAGGTGTCTTACACAAAAGGTTTCTGGCTTCTGACAAGGAGTTCCTTTTAATACAGAAATAGTACAGTGATAGTTCATGTCAGCAGGACTCCCCTGCATCCTGCTATCTGAGGCAACTGGTCCAAGAGATAAGTGGAAGGGCCAGGAGAGGTTCACTTATGACCCTACCTGGACGACAATGCCCCGAGAAATTAGGATGCTATTTTATAGGATGCCATATGTGATTTAAATCTGTGACCAAATGATAGCACCCTATCTCTCATAGCCAAAATGTGAAGGCCTGAAAGCCAAGAGGAGGTGGGGAGTGACACCTGTCACCATCACACCCTGTAATACCTCTATGGATGTTTCCTTGCTAGATGGTCTCACTGCATGGTTTCTCCTGCCTTGTCAGGTCTGGAGGTCCTGAAACTCCCACAGAAGAAACAAAGAGCCCCAACCATGATTCCGTTAAGTTGGAAGTTGACACCTTCACTGTCATTAGGGTCTTCTCTAGCTGCTTGACCAAAACAGTTCGATCAGGGACTTCCACGTCTCACTAGGATGATTGGTCCAAAGTGCCAAGAGGAAATCAGGACACTTTTATGACCCCAGACTACTGGCTATTTTAAGACCCTGTATCAGAAGGCTCTAGAATGCTATGACTTTGCCAATGATAGAATCACAGAAGGACAAGCTGGTGGGCCTTTCTGGCTGGGTTCCAACTGTCATCCTTCTCCAGACTATTGAGTGAGAAGACAAGGTTCATGAAACTCAATCCAATCAACAAGCTTTGATTGGAAAGCTCTCGGAGGAAACAGCACGGCACAACCAGCCAGAAGGCTCGTGAATGAATGGTTCTGGTAAATTGAGCTTTGCTAAGTAACCGTGCTTCATTTGGAAACCTCTTGTTAAGTATCTTCCTGGAAGGTCTGAGTCTGCTCTTTTCCCTCCACAAGCACAGCCTGGTGATCCTGGCAGATGCTTTTCCTGACAAGCAGCGATGTTAACGAGTCCCGAGACGTCTGCTTTCAGAAGACCGCGTCTCAAGGTGATAACGTTGATAAAGCAAGGGAAGGTGCTGGAACTGAAACACATTGCACAGGACAGACATTACTTCACCATAAGATAAATTCCCCATACCAGCTTGATTCAAAACCATTTGCCTTAGGAGGAAGAAGGAGTCCCTGAGGAGTCTGGCTAGCAGAAAGCTTCTGGAAACCAAGGATTTATTGCAGTGATAATGACTGCTCACCTGCGCTGCCAGGACAGGACGGCTGGCTACATTTTCCTGCCTCTTTCTTGTCTATGATCCACCCATTTGAGTCTCCCACCAGAGGAGGCCTGCCTGGTTATTCTCACTGTGCCTTTGGAGTACCTGAGCGTGCAGGCCTGAGACTCCCCAACCCTCTGTTGTAGCAGACATGGACAGAAGCCTCTGAACTGATGTTGTGCGTTTGGTTTCTGCTCCAGATACTCACTTGGGTCTACACAATGAGAAGTAAATACATTTTCATGAATTCTGAGAAAGAGGAGAGAGAGAGAATATATTTCAACGAAGAGGTTACATTGCAGTGGGAAAGTTCTAGAAAGAAGGGAGGGAATCCCAGGGAGTGTCCTAAAAGTTACGTGTTCTTGCTCCATGGTCCAGAATCCTAGAAACACAGCCTAAGGGTCATTTTTCTCCTACAGTGGAAGTCTCTATCAAGGCTCTTGCCACCTTCCATGAAAACAAAATCAGGACTTGGCCCATAGATAAGCTTTTGCTTCCTGTTCCTCCCTTGAAAGGAAGAGAACTCTTTTCTGAACTGACAAACTAGTCCTCAGCTCAAAGGGAGCAGGGATGCAAAGAGCCAGGAGCAGGGAGGTGGCAGCGTGGGTTTGAAGTCCTGACTACACAACATCAGGCAAATCAAATGGGTTTAGCTCATTCCTCATGCATGCAGGTGGGCAGAATCTTGCCTGTTGCTCTTGGATTCCAAGGCTGCTCTGGGAGTAAATGAGACCATATGCCAAGAAAGATGTTCTGCGCTGTTCAGAAGCAGGACTACAGACAACCGCTAAGCTGCCCCTAGAGACTCCCTGCACAGGGAGTCTTCAGGGAGAATATAAAATAAAGCCTTTTCTGAGTATAAGAACATCCTGTAGACACACATGCACACATGCACATGTGCACAGATGCATGCTATGTCCGGCCTGCTCTCTAACCAGGTAAGCAGCAACAGAACTTCTTCTTCTTGGATTCAGACTTTTGCCCATTATTTGGGTCTGTCTTGTTCTCTTGTCCATTTCTGCCTTGGGTCTCACAAGCGTTAAGCTGAGGTGCACATTTTGTCCCATTAGCAGGAGATAAAAAACAGTCTGATTTGTCACGGCCTAACACCTGTCAGACAGAGGAGAGGGTTGGGGCAGGATGACCCTTTCTATTCAGTGACTTCCAATGTCTTTTATGAGATCTGAGAGCCAATACAATGAATAATCTGCTTCCCGAAAGAGAACTTGTATACTAGTATTTTAATTTTATTTTTTGGTATTTTTAAATAAAGGTTTCAATGTATTCTTATACCTGGTGGTGTTGCAAACTATTCAAATTCTTAAAAGAAATTATTTGTTTGTTCGTTTGTTGGGGTGGGTATGTGTGCCATAATGAGTGTCTATGTGGAAATCAGAGCACAGCTTAAGGAACTGGTTCTATCTTTCCAACGAGAGCGTTCTGGGGATCAAGACTCCGGTTGTCCAGATTGGCAGCAAGCACCCTTACCCACCCAACCCTCTTGCTGTCTGATCCGTAAAGGAAGGGGTGGAGTGGTCATTCCCAATGAATCAGGAAGTAGCCACGTGACTACAACAGCCAGTGCCTGTACACTTGGCCTGAGGGCAGCGGCTTCCCTGTTTCCTGCCCTCTGTCAGGTCTTGGACATGAGTGTTACCCTAGAGGCTCAATTCTTGAGAACTTGGTCCCAGAGGGTGGTACCACTCGGGGAAGTGAGGCCTAGATGGAGACAGGTTAGGGGGTGCGTTTCCATCCCTGGTTTCTTTCTAGCTCCCTCTCTGCTTTCTGGCTACCGTGAGGTGACAGTTTTCTTTCCTCTCTGTTCTTCTGCCATGATCTTCTGCTTCACCACAACCAGGATCCAGCCAAAGAGGGACTGAAATCTCTGAAAACAGGAACCAGTCCTCTCTTCCTTCAATGGCTTCTCCCAGGCCTTCGGCCACAGCAACAGCAACGGAATTAACATGATAGCCTTTCATAGTGCACTGACCATCCATCTTTTTCACGGTAATGAATCCTGGTGGAGAGACACTAGGATGGAAGGTGGCACTGTTAACCCATTTTACAGATGAGAAAACTCAGGTTCTGAACATAACTCTAAAAATAGTATTTCCCATAAAACAGTACCTTAGTTGCATTTTATTTATTTCTATTTATTTTACTTATTTTAATGTGAATGGATATTTTATGTATGTCTGTGTTCCACAGGTATGTCTAGTGTCCACGAGGTCAGAGTAAGCATCAGATCCCCTGGAATTAGAGTTACAAGTGTTTGTGAGCTGCCATGTGGGTGCTGGGACCTGAACCCAGGTCTTCTGAAGAACATCTCAGCTCTTAATTGTGCCATTCCTCCATGTCCTTTTATCTCTTGCTTTGAGATGGGGACTCATTAAGTTGACCAAGCAGACCTCAAACATCTGCTCCTCTTGTTTCCTGAGTAGCCAGGAGGAAAGACCTTGCTATCAGGTCAAATTAAGGCACATGAGTGTTGTAATGTCAATAATAGTTTTTTTTAAAGCAATTTCTTCTTTGTGTTCATTTTCAATATTTTTGTCTTGGTCACTGTTCTGTTGCTGTGAAGGGACACCATGACCAAGGCAACCCTTATAAAAGGAAGTATTTAATTGGGGCTGGCTTACAGTTTTAGATGTTATCATCATGGCAGGGAACATGGTGGCACACAGGCAGATGTGTAACTGAGAGATCTATAGATAGAGACTGGGCCTGGCATGGGTTTTTGAAACCTAAAAGCCCAGCCCAGAGACACACTTCATCCAACAAGGGGACATCACCAAATCCTTTCTAAGTGTTCCACACCCTGATGACTAAGCATTCGAATACATGAGCTATGGGGACCATTCTTATTTAAACTACCATATTTTCAAGATAAATCTGTGAGCAGTAATCTCTCACTCTGTAAATGTCTTATGACATTTTCATTTTGCAGCCATTCTTACACGACAGTTGAGCTGGGTATAGAATTCTGGGTTGGCAGCTGTTTGTTCTGAGCATTTCATCCTCTGCTTCTCTCTCTTTCTGTGACTCTTATGTAATGTGCACTCACCTTTCTCACTGTCCTGCTCACTTCCTGGCTTTACTTCATGTTTTCGACAATTTGTCTCAACTATGCCCTAGATTTTACTTCAGTTTCTGCTTCTCAAAAATTTATCTAATTTTCTCCTTAATCTTGAAAAGGCTGTGATTCACTGGTTATGTTGAATTTTTAACATTTGAGATCTATAGTTTTATTCCACATGTTCCCTTGATAATTATACCTTTTGTTGTGTTGCATTGTTCTTATGGTCCTGGTGTCTGTTCTTTCTTTAATATTTTAAAATTTAACTTGTTACAGTGTTGGAGATTGAACCCAGAGCCTAACCTGTGCTCTAATCACTAAGCTATAACCTCAGCTAATACATTAACATTTTCAATTAATTTTACAAGTTTTTTCCAATGTTAATAAATGTATTTAGTTTTCATAAAGTGACATTAAATACAATTTCAATATTTGGAGTCCAAGTCTCTCTCAATGAAGAAATTACATACGTTTTACTAAGCTACTAGGGGTAGGAGGTGAGTTTCTGGAGGAGCATTCTCTCTTATGCTAAGAGGCTAGAAAAACAAATTAATAGCAAAGAATGAAAGTAAGTTCAGTGGTGAGAGAGAACTAAAGGTAACATGAGAGTGATTGGTGGGAGAATGAAACAAAGCAAGAGTATTAGAAGATGAACATTGAGAAGAAAGCCTTTCAGTTAGAAATTGGGAGATGTAGGACTAGGGTTCTTCATGGGAACAGAAACAGTTAATTAGATGCAATGATGATGATGATAGATAGACAGACAGATAGATACAGACAGATTGATGCATAGAAAGTTAGATGCTAAATAGGTGACAGGTTACAGACTTATGTGTATGTAAGTAGATTGATGGGTGCTAGATGGATAGATAAATAAGATGATAGATGGATAAATGACAGACAGACAGAAGGACAGTTGATACACGGATGATAGTCTTAGAGGTAGATTTTTAAAAATGAAGTAATGGCTTTATGATGATGGAAGGGCAGAAGTTTGCTATGTGAATTTGGCCAGCAGAAGATCTTGGAAAGACAGTGCTGTTAACTGAGCTGGGTCTAGAGAGAATCAGGGGAAATCAATGGTACACTCCAATCCTAGTGCAGGAGATGATGAAATAGTCCAGCATGAACAATAAGACAGGAAAGGGAGCAAATTCATTTCTATTCACCCCTTCCCTTTGCTTTTCTCACCCACTAAGTGAACTGGTAAATGCTCATCCATACTGGGAGAGGGTTTATTGAGTCTAAATTCAAACACCAATACAGCCTGGAAACAACATGGCCATACCTAAAAATAGTATTAAACTCACTATTTGATTGTGATTTTGCAAAATTTTTAAATCATGTGTGTGTGTGTCTGGGTAGGGGTACCTGGGCATGAGTGCTGATTCCCATGGAGGCCTGAAGCATGGGATCCCCTTGGAGCTGGAGTCACAGACGGTTGTGAGCCATATGATGGGGGTGTTGGGAATGGAACTCTAGTCTCTGGAAGAGCAGTATTTGATTTTAAACAGTGGGCCATCTCTCTAGCCTCCTTCATGAACTGCTTGAAGTATCTTTTACATTTTTAAAAGATATTTCTCATATCAGGAGTGAGAATTCTTTGATTTGACATATCTGATAATGATCCCTTATGGTGGTTTGGGTATTGACTGTGATTTTATTTTCTCTTGATTTTTTTTTCTTTGATTGTGACTTGTTCTCCAAGAAACTTTGGCTGTAGACATGTCTGAAAGTGTTCCTTCTCTGAAGGCATCTGCTAGCTCTCCTGGTTTTAGCAGAGATGCTGGCTTTTATGCTAATTTTATTCTTCACTTGGATGCTTGCTTTTACACATGTGTAGCAGAATCTAAGCCTGCCCACTGGCTGAGCGTGCCGAGTTCTTGATGGGCGAATACTTGCCTTATCAATAGGCAAGTGTGAGGTTCTCTTGCTTTCCACATTGTGGACGCACCAGCCCCTGTGAGCCCCAGCTCTGTAACCGCTCAGCTCCGCTGCCCAAAGTCTGCAGCTGCCGGCTTGAGCCCAGCACTCAGCCCCAGCTGAGACGATCATAATACCACGGGTCATTGTGCCTCTGCCATGATGTCACCTTGACATGGAATTTCCTCTGTCTAGCGCAGGGCCTTCTCAAGGCTTAGCTGTGACTTTGAGTTTCTTTTTGGTTCTATTTCCCTAACCACCCCAGATTTGGAGAGGACCGAGGCTGGGCGGCACAGCTCTTCCCCATCTGCTTAGCATGCCCAGCTGGCCAGAAGTCCTAGCTCCACTTTCACAGAGCACAGCTGCTTTGGTGTTGGAAGAGACTCACTTAATTCATGTTCCATTTTGTTTGATAGCTGTTCAGAGGGAAGAAAGGTCCAATTCCCTCAGAAGTCATATAATAAGATGGAGATTTTGTTTGTTGAAAGGAGGGAGCAAAGAAAGCAAGGCAGGGAGCCCAGAGAAGAGCTGACAGGGGAACTTCTTTGAAAAAAGTTCAGAGCTACTTGGGGCAAGCAGGAACGGAGCCAATCTCTGAGGAGGCTGGAGCACCACGCAGATCCAGGGGGCCAGAAGTAATGTCTGCAGTCTCCATAGAGATGCACACAGCAGCCTCAGTCCTGGGAAGAGGCCCGGGGCTGCCTGGAGGTGGCCTGGAGACAGATAAGCAAGCGACCCTAGGAAGAAAATTCAATGTGGTCCAGGGAGATTTGATTTTGGTTAACCCTCATCTGACTAGAGCATCCCATAGCTTCTAAAAGAAGTCTCTTCTGTGCATACCTTCATGTGCATGGGATGAGAGGCAGCTCCCAGTGTTAGGACCCTTTTCTCCTGCTACTGCATGGTGACCTCACCACCCTCCAGTGCTTTCCTGACTCAAGAGGCACCCAATCCCTTGGGTCAGTGTCTAGAAGTTTGTAGGAAGTGAAGAACATCCTGATTCCTGCAGGGTGTGCCTGCCCTGGGCTGTCCTGCAGTATGCCCTGCCTTGGACTGTCCTGCAAGGTGTGACCTGCCCTGGGCTGTCCCGCAGTGTGCCCTGCCCTGGACTGTCCTGCAGTGTGACCTGCCCTGGATTGTCCTGCAGTGTACCCTGCCATGGGCTGTCCTGCAGTGTGCCCTGC
>NC_022013.1:23281349-23292577 GCF_000317375.1 Microtus ochrogaster
CCCTGCCCTGGATTGTCCTGCAGTGTGCCCTGCCCTGGACTGTCCTGCAGTGTGCCCTGCCTTGGACTGTCCTGTAGGGTGTGCCCTGCCCTGGACTGTCCTGTAGGGTGTGCCCTGCCCTGGACTCTCCTGCAGGGTGCCCTGCCCTGGGCTGTCCTGTAGGATGTGCCCTGCCCTGGGCTGTCCTGCAGTGTGACCTGCCCTGGATTGTCCTGTAGGGTGTGATCTGCCCTGGGCTATCCTGCAGTGTGCCCTGCCCTGAGCTGTCAGAGTATCAGGAGAAGACTTGAAGCCAAGAGAAGTAGTCTGCCTCAAACAAAGCAAATAGTCAAATTTCTGTTTGCCCTATGCTTAGAGATTCAAGTCACTTTGACAGGAACTAGAAGACCCCAAGTCTTCCTGCCTCTACTCCCCACCCGCAGGGGTCATGAGTGGCAGTCAGAAAAGAGGTGTTGAAGAGAGCTGGAGACTCAATTCTATTCTTGTTCAGCTGGTAGGATGCCAATCACCACATTACAAGCAGCCTGATTGGGAGCACTAAATAAATAGCAGGGACACAAATATCCCAGGGTAGGGGTGAGGGAAGAGAGGCATAGGAGAGAAGACAGCTCAACCATGGGCTCCAAGAGGCCAGGAAAAGGGATGAGGGTTTCTTGAGTGTGAATAAGAGAATCCTAGGAGTTTTCGAATCCTGCTTCATAGACAACAGGAGATCAGGGTTCAATGTGGCCAGAGGAAACATTATTTTGGGGCACTGTGGACAATCAAGGAGAGTGGCATCAGGACCCCATGGCTGATGAAGGTCAAGGGAGCCAGGGATACTTTCCTCAACTTAGTGCTGGTGATAGCAAACACTTCCGTAGACACTGTTTGAAGCACTGTGCATGTAATCATTACATCCTCAGAACAACCTTGCAAGTTACTCATACACAAGTACAGACAAAGCAGGCAACTTCCCCCAAATTGACACTGTCAGTAAGAGGTGGGGCTCCCTTCCAAGTCTTGGCTGACTGGTTCACTGCAGGCTTAACTGTACTTCTAAAAGGAGAAACATGTCAGTAGATAGTATTGGTACCCCTGGTTGCCACATTGTGCCTGTTCTGTGCTCTTATCAGTGTCTCCTAGGAAAGTTCCATGAGAACGTGTTTCTCCCAAAGAGGAGAAAGACCACCCACCCAAATCATCATGACCAAGTTAATTAAAGCATGCAGTTAATTAAAGCAAGCTTTTTTTATTCGTGAGCGTGGCCTGTCTCTCCTTAAAAGCAAGTTTTAAGAGATCAACATTGAATGTGAGGAAGACAAGGGTAGGCAGTTTCCAAATGGGGGACTTGGCAGGCAAAATAGGCGGGGTTACAGGAGTAGAATATAAGCATAACAACCTCCCCTGAAACAAAGACATGATTGCAAGGTGGTCATGAGGTAGTCATAGAAACCTTTGGAAACTAAGGTAGGGTTGTAAGATGGTTGTCACAGATGTGTGAAACAAAGACATGGTTGCCGTTTCCTGGAACGGGCAGTGCAGAACCACGTGTTGTTAAGGTTACAGGTGGGGCATGACCCAATCCTGGAGAAGCAGAGGTTTAATCATAACAGGAATGGACGTAGCTTGTCTTTACTATGAGATGGGTTTTAAGCCTAAGATGGAGTCAGGCTGGTTCATGAACAGTAGTCGTATTGCCCACTTCTGTGAAGGTGGGAAAGAGGCCTGATGGTTAAGGAACTTAAGAATGGTCACCAGTTAATAAATGGCCGGGCTACGGTGCCAACTTTCGTGTCTGTATTACATCAACCCTGTGGCAAAACAAGGTGAAGCTGTTACTGGCAGAGGGAGGACATCCTCCATAAGAGAACACAGGCTCTCAGAGGCCAGGCCATCCTTTCCTGTGCGTGGCTGGAGAGGAAGTAGGTACCAAGGACAGCTCCTTTTCTCAGCGTTGTTTTCTACCACAACAGCTTTGAGAAGGTGCCAAATCCTGCCCAGCCCCGCTTTTCGTACATAAAGCTTTATTGGAACACAGCCACACCTACTCTTTATGGAAGCCTATGGCTGCTTCTGTACATAACGGTAGAGACTTGGATGCTGCAGCGGGGACCACATGTCCCACACGCCTACATTATCTCCTGCTGGGCACCTTGCAGGGAAAGTTTGCTGAAACGAAGCTAGACATCTGCTGAGGGATCGGCTGATGGAATGTAGAAGGAGCCGGAAGGGGGGGAAGCTGTCAGGTTTGGAGCTACTCGACAACTCCTCGTGTGGTACAGGAGCCCCAGCTGTGTGTCAAGTGTGTGCTGCAAGACGCACACATGCATTAGCAGGTAGGTAAGTGAAATAGAACTCGGATGCCCTGGAGAAGTGAGCTTTATGTGACACATGGGAAGGATGAAGGCAGCGATAATTCTGTTTTTATTTGCTGTCTCAGCTCCTGCACTTCATGGAGTCTTTGGACAATTACAGTGAACCCAACAAGCCAGGGGACGATTCAGTCATTCACTGTGCTACGTGTCAAGGGCTAGACAGGCATAATCTCTGCTTTCATGGGGGGGGGGGGGGGGGGAGGGGAGGCTTTTCTTGATTGTCACAGAGAACAGGAAAGAGAGAAAATAGAAGAAGTTTTGATACTCGCAAAGCTGCCTTTGTTTTTCCAACAGAGTAAGGAGGGGCAAGAGCAAGAGGCTAGAAAGAAAGCCGGCTAGTCATTCCTGGCCACAATTAAGGTTTCCCCAGAAAACAAACACAGCAGGTACCAACCTGCAGGGAGGAAGGGAATTTCCAGGCTCAGAAGGGAGGGCTTCTCCTAGCAGGAGAACTAGAGTCAGTAGGGAGCCTGCCAGGCAGAAGAAGGTCTCCTCGGGACAGCCAAACACAAGCACAAGGGTGTGAAGTCTATTAGAGGCTTGGAAGTATTTGTTACTGAGCAGAAGGTCATGGGTCACCCTACTGAAAGTATTGATCAGGTCCATGTCTGCTGAGCACAGCATTCCCTCAGCAAACATCAGGCCTGATTTCTCACTGACAGACTCCACTGATTCCAGTGGTTCAGAGAAAACGATTAGCATTGTCAATTAGGCCTGGATGCATCGATTTCCTAATTAGCCTTTGGTTGTACTGGGATCTCTTGCCTTGCTGGGCTCCGAAAGCTTAGGCTGTCACCAATGTGAGAGAAATCCTTGTCCAAGTGTGCAGCCGGGCGAAATATTACTCCACTGTAGACATCGCCTTGGAAATTATAAATGGGCATTTGCTAATTTTTGATATAAGACCACGGCCTTTCTTGTAAGTACAGTCCCACGTTTCTCCCCTTGGCTTTTCTTTCATAAATCATGCCCATAGACATCTGCTATGATTGATTCTGTTTCACTCAGGACCCGAAGCACTGCTCCCTGGGAATTTCACGAGTCCCTCCCCAGTCCTTGCCCTTGCCACTCCGTTGCAGACAACTTGAGCACACCTAGACATAAAGTTGTTTGTCTGTTTGTTTGTTTGTTTGAAGTAAATTGCTTTGATGGGCAAAGAGCTAAATCTAAGTCTAACAGAAATAATTCTTTTTCTTTCACTCATATTTCATTAGTTCACATACTATTTAAAATATCAAAAGCTGGAGCTGGAGAGATGGCTCACCAGTTAAGAGCAGGGTTGCTTTTGCAGAAGACCTGGGTTCACTTACAGGCATCTACAAGGTGGTTCACAACCATTCATCCATAACTCAAGTTCCAGAGGATCAGACACATGCTTATGGTTCACTTACATATATGCAGGCATAAAATAATACATTAAATGGGAAAAAGTATGTAACTGGCATAGACAGAGGTGGACTGGGCACAGCTGGCCCAGGGTGAGCAGCTCTGAGAAAAGCTGAGAGTAGGGAAGGGTACCTCCAGGGCATCTCTCCTTCTCGGTCTCTTCCTTCTGCTTTTCTTCTCTCATACAGTACATCCCACAGTCTGTGTCTTTTCTGAGGCTGCAGGACCAGCTAAGAGGATTTGGGCTGAGCATGTGTCCCCCAAGCTTCCTCCAAGCCAGAGCAGCCAGAGTTGTTGGACACTGTGGCCAAATTGGCAGTGACTGTTCAGGAGTTTGGAGCAGCACCCAAGATGGTTGCTGATGCCTTGGCAGCTGCATGGTGGGAGTCCACTTTTAAAGTTTGGAATTTTACCCTGCAAGAAAGAGAAGGAACACTCTGCAGTTCAAGGCAAGAGTTTATGGGGTCTGCTTTCATCGCATGGGGAAAATGGTAGTGTTAATGTCTAGAAATACCGTTGCCACATTTCCAGGCATGTCCTGTTACAGGCTGGCCTCTGGGTGAGGTTCCCCAACCCAGAACTGACAGGATCATTCCCTACCCCCTACAACTCCTTATGTTTGCAACCAAGGGAGTCACATCCACCAGTAGAGGGCGCCAGGGACAGGGACAGAGTCCTGCTGAGAGTGAGGAGTAGAGCGGTTAGAGGGACTCTGACCAGACAATCGGGTCCCGAACTGTTGTTGACCTTGACCAGGGCTACTGTTAAAACTGGAGATCCAGCCGTGGTGTGTGTGTCCCCAGCATCCTAACACCGATCATGAGTGACAAAGGAATTCTGAGTAAACAGCAGGGACCAGGTTCTCAGGTTCTGAAAATGGGAAACTGCTGGGGGAGCCAGTGCAGGGACATGGCTCCTCCCTCAGGGGAACTTCAGCTTCTGAAGTCTGCATCTTGGAGGATCCCGGTGCCCTCCCCAGCAACCTGGAGTGCTGACGGCAGAAGGGCGATGGTTTTCAGAAGTTGTTGAGTGGGGAGTGGGATAGTAGGAGGGTCAGCCTGCTGTCTTTGAGTCAGACCCACTGTCTGGGACTCGTGGGCTTATATATACAGAATCTTTAATACCCATACTTCCATTTCCTTATCAGTAAAATGGTAATAACCCTACTACCTCAGACCTCCTACCACTGCCTGACCCACAATGGCAGAGGCCAGAAAGCAGGCCACTTAGCCTCTCCTGGCCTCAGTTTCCCTTTCCAGGATAGTGTCCTTAGACATCGACATAATGAGAGTTACAGCTCGGGGCTCTTGGGCATCGGCGTCAGCTAAGCAGTTGTCTTTCCAACCTGGCAGTTGGAAATTCTGGATTTAGATCACAGGATCCTCCCAGCTAAGTCAGTATAATTTTATGTGTTGCCTCCAAATCCCAGAAGGCTTGAGGGCGGTTTCATTACTTCGCTTCTGGTTCAGCCTCTGGCCTCCTCACCTCGGGCTCTCCAAATCCTGTCTTAGGAGTTTCAATATTTCTGCAGCTCTTTTTATTACACTCTTCTCTACAAAAGGTGGGACCTGCACCCTCCTCTTGCTTGGGAACTACTTAATGATACTCAGTTCCGCAGAGCAGGATGTGGCAGAAGGCCATGTGTGACTCGAGAGGCTCCATCCTCAGACGCAGCAGCTCCCTGGCCCTCCTTCCTTGGCTGTCGGGCTCTGGCAGAAGCCACCCCTCCTTACCTGTCACACGGATGAGTTGGTGCACTGCTCCAGTTCCGCCTGGTGGTGGCTGCAGCCCAGACCCAAGTGTGCCCTGTCATTGCCTGAAAGGCTCTGGGCCAGAACAACCCAGCAACACTTCTCTTAGACCTCCTGGCCCACAAACCTTGTTCCTTGTCTCTGCTTTCACTGTGTTAGCGCTAGGCATCTTAGATGGAGAAAACAGATCTGCAGAAACAGCTTCGAAATACAATACAACCCTCTCCTGGAGGGGGAACTCAAACCAGCCCCCACCTCCCTCAGTGTGCCTGCTTCTCCTTCGGGAATGGTGCTATGAAGACAAAAGGTTACCTCAAGGAGAAAGGCCTTCCATTGCAGAGGTAAAAGCTCCATAGAGACAGGGCAGGGGTGGATGCCTCCATCCGACTCATCATGGAGGGGCCTAGGCCCTGAGCCTGGCAGTGGGGTGGCCCTGCAGGCCTGGTTTCCAGAAGAGTCTCCAGTTGAATGTTGCCCAGTATCCCCCATGAGCGAGGGAACTGGCTTGTGCAATTCTCCCTTTCCACTAGAGAGGCAGCCCTGTACTCAGCAGTCCTGTCTGTGTGGAGAGCAAGGTCGTTCAGTCAGACTAACCAGGGATAGAATTCCAGCCCAGCACCCTACTCGTCCAGTAGAGACCTCTGAGATGCCATGAGGGGCAGGGCTGGGGAGGGCACCTTTGAAGAGTAGCGTTTGTCCGTTTTGAGAATAATGCAGTGTGGGTCAGTACGATGCTTCGAGCCCTTGCAGGTGATAAGCCCACGAGTGCTGTCCACAGTTTGGTTTCCTGTAACTTAGCCTAAATCCAGGACCCAGGTTTACCTGCTAAGCTCTGCATCATGTTCTGACCAAAGCACATCCTCTTTCTTCCCACGAGAATCCAACTAAAGGGGGGTCTGAGCCTCAGCAAGAAGCCCTGTGGGTAAATCTCTGCTGCCTGGCATTGCAATGGGAAGGCTGGAGCTTCAGCAGCCACTGAAACACAAAGGATCTTGGAAATTTATACAGAAGGTGGTAGCGCAATCAATAGAATATTAAAATATATGCCACCATTACTTCCTTTTCTCTTTCTTCTTTCTCTGTGATGGGATGAACCCGCAGCGGGCGTCTCTGTGCAGTAGGCAAGCGCTGAGCAGCACGCTCTCAGCTCTAACCCAGGCTCTGTCCCAAACACATTTCCTATAGTAAACCATCCACAATCAAGCCTCATAGATGATAGTTTTATTCTCAGTTTACAGACAAGGGAACAGGAGAATGGGTGTGTCCTCACAGGCTCATGGTCTTAGTTAGAGAATTGAAATCTCCCAGGGATCCTGAAGCCAAGGCCCTGATGCCTTGCGGAGCCTTCCTGCCCAGCTCCTGGTAACTGAGGAGCTTCTGCATCTGGTCTGTGAATCCAACCCTGTCCTTCTTGTGTGTGTGAGAGAGACGAAGCCTTAGCTTGCTCCAGTTACTGCTATTTCGAGTTGTTTGCTGTCGCTGCCCAGCTCATGCCTATCTGGCACAGACTCCAAATTGATTTCCTGCCTCCAGGAGCTTGTTCAAACCTCTCCTTCTGCTGGGATGCCCACTCCCTAGTAGCCGCCTCCACTGCACGTCTCGGCAGTCACCGGCTCTGGGGGTTACCTCCCATGCAACAGAGCACCTTCCAGAGCAAAGGGACTCTGACTTAGTTTCTGCACCCACAAAACTTAACCCCCAACACAATAACCATGCAGTAAATGTTCCCTGAGTGTGGTTGAGTGGCAGGGTGCCAGTCTTGAACCAAAACAGGACCAAACAGTGTAACATCTGACATGTTGGGGTTCACTGTTCCCTTGTCCTGACCTCCCCACTCCACCCTGGCAGCCCACAGTCCTCTAACTTGTTTTCAAATCCTGAAACAAAGTTCATTTTATAAAAAGTAACAGGCACTCACTTTAACGTGCCATGATGGGCACCTAGTGATAGGACAGCTACACGCAGTTGGTTCCCTACCACACAGGTTTTTAAGACAAGGTGGCCATGCATCTGAAGAGTAGATTCAGGCCAGCCCAGGACTTCCCTGTGCCCCACACCCTAGTCCTTAGAAACAACAATTCACTGCTCAAAATACATGGAGTGGCCCGGGCTTCCCACGGCCCTGGTTCAGATACAGCCTCCCCTCGCTGATGTGACCTTGGTTTCCCCAGGGCAATTACTGAGGTGTCTCCCCTAGGATTGCTGTGGATTCTATGATTTCATGTCAGCTAAGCATGAGTGATTGATGGACAGTTTTTCTTATGCAAGAAAATGAATGGGATTCAAAGGAAGGGAGTAGAGGCTCAGGCAAGCCAGGCAAGCTCAGGGGCAGCTGCTGGATACCCCCTCTCAGTTGCACGGACCTCCAACAGTCAGTAGGCCCACCTTTTCTTTGCACAGTGCCCAGCACAGGTGCCCATCTGAGCTGGTGAAAGGACAGTAGGTTAAATATTTGCTGGGAGAGGCCTTAAACTATAGACCTAAGACTTAAGGCTTAGACTATAGATCTCTGTCACCAGAGATCCCCAGGGACACAGGGTTTGCCTAGATTGGACCCCATGATTCTTTGAGTATTGATATTCACCAGCAAATGACTACTCAGGAATTCTGCAAATCTTGGCTATCCAGGAGAAGTGGAGCCAGATGCTGGAATATCACCAAAATGCTGGAGAAAATCCCTGAGGAGTCCCAAGAGCCACCTGACACTAAATGCAAGCTGGCTGGTGTGTTGCAGCTCTGAAAGGGGCGGTTTCCCCAATGGAAGTGTTACAGCTCTGTAGGGGGAATGTAAGAGTTACAACTCTGAATGGAAAGGTACCCTGGCAGTTGGGAGCCAAGGAATACGACAAATTCACACCGCACAACAAACCTTACACAAGAGATTTTTTTGTAGAGACACAAGAGTCTGACTGCCTCTGCTCAGGAAAGATGCAGCAGGGAACTGAGCAGGAGAAAGACTATATACGGCTTCTTGGGGCAGAGATTTCCAAGGTTGGGGACTGGTGGGATTTTGATTGGTGAGGCTGGGTGGGTTTTCTTTTTTCTCTTTTTGGTTTTTTGAGACAGGGTTTCTCTGTGTAATAGTTCTGGCTGTCCTGGAACTAGCTTTGTAGATCAGGCTGACCTCAAACTCACAGAGATCCACCTGCCTCTGCCTCCCAAGTGCTGGGATTAAAGGCGTGCACCACCACCGCCTGTCTTGGTGGGTTTTCAGACCCAGAAGTTATCTCAGACCTTTTACTCTATAGCTGGCAGACATGCAGGCTGCTGCCTCTTTCCTCCCCACAGCTCTCTGCAAACACATAAACCAATAACCCTTCTATGGCAAGAGTTCTGAGTTCAAGTCCAACTCTGATTACAATCATCATCTGAATTTAAAGTTTAAGTTTGTGTCTCCAATTTCCTACTTACTACACAAACAGAATGGTTTGACTCTTAAATACCATATAATATACCAGCACTAACTTACCGTGTATATCTGCTAATGATCAACACTGACATTGCTCCACCCTTTACAACTTATTAATGGCCATGAAAACCGTTCCCGCATTTGGGTCTCTCTCAGTCAGAGCTGCCGGGGTGGAAGAACAATGCAGGGTCATATAGGTGCATGATCTACAAAGAGGAAAAAAATGGTACTTAAATAAGGACCCACCGCCTGCATTATCGTGTTTGCAGACAAGGTAACTGCCCATAGTCAGGACCTAACACTTGCATTATCATGTTTGCAGATAAAGTAGCTGCCAGGGGGCTGGAGAGATGGCTCAGTGGTTAAGAGCATTGCCTGCTCTTCCAAAGGTCCTGAGTTCAATTCCTAGCAACCACATGGTGGCTCACAACCATCTGTAAAGAGGTCTGGTGCCCTCTTCTGGCCTTCAGGCATACACACAGAATATTGTATTCATAATAAATAAATAATTATTAAAGTAGCTGCCAAAAATCAGGTATGGATTCCTCACAGTTCTTAGTAGACATGGAACTGAGTTGTGTTTTTGTTGCCCACCCTAGACATCACTCTTTCATCCCACAAGCTCCTCATGAGAGCCTGCTACAAAGCCAGACTCTGCTGAGGGCAGAAGACACATAAGAGCACTCCCCTTGTGCCTGGGTTTGTGTAACTAATAGCAGGCAGTGAGCTTTACCAGGCCTGCCTCTCTGCCTGTAGATTCTGCAATGTGTTACTTATTAAATACTTCTGTTTTATTATTTATGAGCCCAATCATTAATACTGGTATTAATTAATCATCTATTAATTAGCCCTCACACTAACCTTGCTTAGTTTACAAGGATGGAATACAAGCATAGGAACATTAGTCACACACCAAAGGTCATACCAGTAAGTGGCTGGGCCATGACTGAAGGCCTCAAAGTCTAGCTATGGAGTCAATGGCAGTGGCCACTGCATCTACTTGGGACCATCTGGGCAGACTTCTCAGAGGCGGCCTTTGAGCTGAGAGCCGGAGGATGCACAGGGCTCAGTCCTGGGCAGAGGAGGAAATGCACAGAGATACAAAAGGCTGGTGCAGAGGAGGCTGCTGCAGGGAGCAAGCTGGGATGTCAAGGAAGGAAGTGATTAAGATACAGGGAACACACAGGCTATACATAGGACATGGGGCTCTCCTGCAAATGACAGGAGTCTTTGACATTGTCAGAAAATGGCACAGCTGGATCAGACTTGAAGGGCGGAGTGTTGGGCGGGACAGAGATTGGAGGCTTCTGTGGTTTGGGGTGTGGATCTATCATGACATCTTAAAACCTCCTTGTTTCTAATTTTCCTCTTGCTACTTCTGAGTCCTGGCCTTCTGGCTAACTCAGTATGAGTCACTGTAGCTAGGCACCTCAGACCATCTGCTGGGAAGAATGGTCACTACATACTGTTGGAACTGTCCCCAGGATCTTGTGCCTTCTTGTCATCCTTCTAGGATGACCAGAAGATGCTCCTAATGTCACAGCAGTCCACTGCTGAGTGGTACCAACATGTCACTTAGAGCTACCCATCAGCCATTTGCCTCTGCAGTTGACAGCTCACAGGGAACTATTCTCTGTGAGGTCACAGCTATGGCCTGAGGGCAGTGTGGTAGTGTGGCAGGTACATGTATGTTGGAAGCATGAGCCATGTGCTATGATTCAGTGAGTACTTGTCTAGCTTCTGGATCTGCCTGGCTACTGGCCAATCAGTGTTTTCTTACACCAATACAAGTGACAAATCTTCACAGTACACAAAAATATTATCCAACAACACTACCAGTCTGTGCCTTTCAGACCTGCTGGCTTGGTCTCAAATGTCCCAAATGTGGAGACAGTATGGAGCTGCTGAGATGTCATCCTTGGAGCACTGAGATCACAGCAGGGTCAGAGTGGACACTTGGGCTGCAGGGCCACTGTGTGTTCTGTGTTCTCAGAGCCGGTCTCTGGGGTATAGTAGGACATCAAGAGCCAGCTCCAACAGTGACAGGGTAAAGATAGGACGGCTTTGCTCCCCAGACCCAAGGGAGCCAAGAGGATGTGTTCACTGAGCATATACCTTTCTGTTGATTGCCTTGACGGGTCACCAGTCTAGGGTTGGTAACCCGTCTGGCAGGTCAGTTATTCCAGGGTCCCGGAGAGGCGCTATCTGTAAGATATGAGCTAGAAAAGAGGAAGGAGGCCAAGCTGGGATTCCTGTCGAAGCCTCAGTTTATTAGAGATGGGGTACAACTTATATAGGGTATGGAGTTGGGGGGTGGGCACAGGG
>NC_022013.1:23293137-23294310 GCF_000317375.1 Microtus ochrogaster
GGATTCCCAGTATCCTGTCTTAGGTTGGGGGATGTTCTGCCACAAGTCACCAGTCCTTGGAGCTCCTCAAATAAAAAGTATTTAATGAGACCTAAAGTAAGCAGGTCTTTGACCACAGGGTACCCTGTCTTAGGCTATGTGGAATGCGATTCTCATCCTGGCATCATGCCATGTTGAGCTGGTTTCTACAACCTCTGTATGATGTGCGTTCAGGTGAGAACTCCACAATAACTCCCGTCCTTGGGCCCCAGTGTCTATCATTAATGAGAGTACTGTGAGTAGCTCTAATGATATAATTTTGGGCACCAATAACTCCATGTCCAGACAAGAAGAAAGGGCATTTTCCAAACCCAGTATTCACCTTTTAGTCTGGCCTAGGTATCTCCTTCCTCAATGCCTATTCCACAATAAGATTACGAGTGCTGCCTGCCAAAAATTAGGGCAGTGTAAAAGGGATCAAAATCTAAAATTTTTAGCATATGCATTAAACCCACACCTTTCACAGCGTGTGTCAAACCTTTTCCAACATCTATAAGCAGTTCTAAATATCATTAGATCAATTGTAGTAAGAGCACAATGACATACATTGTTCTTATTAAATACCACCAGTTCCAGTCTCTGAGCAACAGTGACAGGAACCCCAATCTTCCCCCTTCTTAAGTAAAGAAGGGTTAATGTTTTAATTAAAATGAATTTTGTGTCACAAAGATTAAAACTGTTAGATGTTTAGTCTGCATCTCAGCTCCAAAGAAAACAGAGTTTAAACTGCAGAAGGAGCTCAGCATTAGTGCTTCAGGGCAGGTGGGATTCCAGAGTGAGGTGAGCTGGATTTAGCTATCTGAAGCACATCCTGGCATTTATCTTAGGTGGGTCTCCCTGGACTCTGGAGGCAGAACGACTCCCTGCAGAGTGGCGTAGCAGGTTCTGTTATCAGGCACTCCTCTCTGTGGGGGCAGGGAAGACCGGAGTGGGCGAGTGGGCGGTGGCGGTTCCCCTGGCGGCTGCGACTCTGCAGGGCAGGGAAGAGCGGACCAAGGACCTCTCTCCAATCGCCTCTGGAACACTTCTGTGGGACGTCCACAGCCACGACATCAGATCCAGATTTTATTTTCTTTCTGTGAAAAAAGCATAAACATATCCTCGACCCCAGATATATATAGGTCGGGTTTTTTC
>NC_022013.1:23297456-23304649 GCF_000317375.1 Microtus ochrogaster
CTCTCCAGATAGCTCTCCATCAGCCAATTTGGGTGTGGGGTAGGCTCTGTCAATAGAATGATTCCTAACATAATTAGGGGTGTGGAGTTCTCTGTAGACTCCCCTAGAGTGATGGTTCCTGCAATGATTTTAGGAGAAAATTGGCTCCTAACACCTTTCTTCCTTCCAGTGGCTCCACATGGAATCCTGCTCTTCCACAGACATTGGTTTTCACAGTGTCTGCATGGGCCAAGCTGTGCATGGTGACCGGGGCCCACAACAGAGCCTTCTTTTGCTCTGGGAACTTCTTGAAGCCAAGTTGTCAATGTTTTCATCCAGCTCATCTGTGTATCCTGGGGGCATTCTAGACTCTTCAGAGCCAGCCTGTGGAATCAGCCCTGAGTTTACAGAGCAGAAGCCAGACCAGGGATTCTCCAATGGTCTGTTCTGGAACTGGGGGGAAAGAAAACCATGCCATGGGATTAGTATCCCCACGGGTCTATCACGAAACAGGTAAAACTCCATTTATCACCTGGCCCATAAAAGCACAAAGACAGTAGATAAATTGTTGTTCTGGCTCCCAAATCTGATGTTACGTAGGCCAGGGTCAATTAATCCTGGAAAAGATCTAGTGGTTCTAGTTAGCTCATAGTCATCTGGTCACAGACGGCTCCAGAGAAGCCCCAGGCTGCAGTGCCTTTCCATGCTGTTCCTCGGATCTCCCCTCACAGAGCGGCACTGGCAAAGGAACCAGGGCAGTCTTATCCAGCGTCCAGCTTCTCTGGCTGGGTTGCTGTTCCACATATGACCTCTTGGGGGGGGGGGTCCTGCCTTAAGAGTGAGCTGTGGCTTGTCTAGCTCCTTACCCCCAGCATCTCGCACCAAATTCAGTCACCATTGGGACTCCGGCCCTGGGGTCCCCTGGGAGAGGCGGCCCTCTGTCTAGCTAGATAGCCCAGACCAGCTCTTCCCACTGTGTTCACCCAGCCACTGGGAAGCGCACAGGTCATCCCCGGCCACATGCTGGGGAAACCATTGTTTTATGCTCTACATCCAACACAAGGCCCTGTCTCTAGCTGCACTCGAGTCTTAGACCAGATCAATGTCTGTTGCTCCACATTAGAAATTGGGAGAAGCTATGGTTTTTAACTAAATTTGTACTGTGACCGACTGCAGGACTGTGTGATTGGTTCTGGCTGTCACAGACACCCAACCAGGACATGAAGTTGTAACCTTCTCTGTTTCTGTCTTTTAATGACTCCCTCCCAAGAGCAGGGACAGAGGGAAAATCCCTCATGCTCTTTGTATGCCCTGAACCCCCTAGGGCTCACCCGTCCATCTACAGTAGTGGGGTGGGTGGGAGGTTCTTAGGTTCCCCTCAGTATGTCCTTCATGGAAATGGGGGGACTCAAGAACAAAGAATACTCATGTCTTCCATTATAAGCTTTGACCTTAACCACGACACCAAAACAACAGAAGGTGATTACTGGGCTTCCTGGTATGGGAGGGAAACAAGCTTTAGATTTTGCAGTAAGATAGAGCTCAGAAGAACCCATTTCTCTCCCAAACTCTGTGCATCCCTTCCCTGTGTCCCACGGGCTTGGGATTCTCTGCTCTGTTCAGTGGGAATCCAAGTGGAGTTCATGTCTCACTCAGAGAGATCCAGGACCTCTGCCGGTGACTGGGTTAGACTGGGACAAGCAGTGTAGACCCTCTGGTGAGTCCCTCTGTGTCTTCGAATGTGAGCACCCCAATAGCGCATGCTCTGCCTGCTGTTTCTCAGTGCAGCCCTATGTGAATCCCCCAGATTTCTGGTGACCACTCCATTCCATAGCACAATACTTCCGGGGTGTGCCTTTCTCCTCCAGCTTCACTCTGATCAGCCCCTCCTACGCCCCTCTGGCTGTGGGATTCACCTCCAGTTATTTATTTCAGTCTAGAGATAAGAAGTGTGCTGATTCCTCCCTCACAAGGCAGAGCTGCCTCGAATTTCCAGGCAAGATAGAATCAGCCTCTTCGGGGAGGAGCTGCTCTGCCCTGCAAGAATGGCTCAGCGGGCATGATTTCAGAGCCTGAGTCTTCTCAGACAGCTTTATTCGAACCATTGGGGCCCCACTTATTCCTGGCCAACATCCAATGCTCCATGTTAGAAAAATGGGAGAATCTATGGCTTTTAACTAAATTTGTGCTGCAACCAAGTTAGGCTCATGCTGTGTGGTCTGTTTGGGCAGTATAAGCCCAGCCACTGGGACCCGGAAAGCTCTCATGCATCTGTCCCCAGAGCGTGAACTGAAAGTCATGAATTTGAGTTCCATAGTCTCCTTAGGCTTCCTGGCAGAAGCAAGGTGCTGACTCCAGCTCTGACCACCTTGCCTTCTCTGGATTCTTTCTACTGAAGGTAAGCTCATCTTCAGGCTTGTCAGCAAGTAAAGAAGGAAGCGGGGAGCGTGAGCCAGGAGAGGGGGATAGCAGTCAACATGGTGGGCTCCCAGCCATTGGTGCTGGGGATAGAAGTCACCTCAGAAGGAAAGGAATGGGGACATTTAGGCTCCGTTTCTAATTGCCCTCAAGAATGATACCTTCCTCTCTTGAGGAAGCTGGCTGTTTGTCCCTCACTTTGAAGAAAGCCTCAAGTCAGGAAAGCAGAGAGACCATGGTACAGACTTGGACATGACAATCCACAGCTACACTGAAATCCAGAGAGTCCAGCCGTGTGGCCCAGGGGCTGAGTGACCATAGTGACCTCTCACTTTGCCTGTTGCAACCAAGTTAGGCTCATGCTGTGTGGTCTCTAGAATGTTCACTGGTGCAAACTCCTTTCTCCTTCAGCCAGACAGCTGGAAGGTGAATTTGTACAGCCATCAGTTCCAGCCGGGCAGATGACAGATCCGTCACCCATTCCTTTCTCTGAGGGTGTATTTCCTGCCACCACCCAAGACATCAGTTTCTATATCTGTTCCCATCCAGTATTGCAAACGTCAGGACTCGCTTAGACTGATGTAGTCTGAAAAGGAACATATGAGTAAAAAATGACCAGCTCATAAAATAGAAGACGAGAGCTGTGCTCATGTAACAAGCAGAGACAGGTCTGGCAGTATAGAATTTACTAAGCCTCTCCAGGCACTGGCTAGAGCATGTGTTGCTGAGAGCTTGGGTGAGCACAACCAGAAAGCTATGGGCAACTATACCTTTGCACAAGATCTTAGTAGTCTGTGGTCTTTAGACAAGGGGATCAAAGCCAGGTAAAAGCCTTCAGGGACACCTGCACACGCGCAATTGGTCATTTGCGATGCTCAAAGCAAAGCGTCTCCTCCTTTCTTCTTCCTTCCTTCTTTCCTCCCTTCCTCCTTTCCTTCTTTCCTTCATTCCTTTCTTCTTCTTTTTATTTTTTTGAATTTTTTGAGACAGGGTTTCTCCGTAGATTTTGGTTTCTGTCCTGGAATTAGCTCTTGTAGACCAGACTGGCCTTGAACTCACAGAGATCCGCCTGCCTCTGCCTCCCGAGTGCTGGGATTAAAGGCGTGCGCCACCACCGCCCGGCTTCTTCTCCTTTTTAAATTAGATTTAATCATTTTATCTTATGTATTGAGTATGTTTCCTGCATGTACATATGTTCACCGCACTCATGGCTGTTCTTGGAGGCAGCGTGCCAAACTGAAGGTATGGTTGGCTGTGAATCACTAGGTGGATGCTAGGAATCAACCTCAAACCCTATGCCAAAGCAATGCATGCTCTTAACTACTGAGCCATCCTTCCAGCCCCTTCCTTTGTTCTTGGACTTCAAGTTCTTTTCAGCTTCTCATATGCTTGCGTTCTAAAGAAAATTATTAGAATTAATAAGCTTAGACATTCAGACCATAAATCTGCATTGCTACCAGGAAAGAAAATCTTTAAAATGTGTACACATTAAATCCTGTGGATTTATGGGTACAGCCTGATTATCAGGTCCAATCTGGCTGCAGTTCCAGTTTCTAAGTTAACCTGTGACGGCACCTTGCTCTCTGTATCCTCACCCTGGCCTCAGCATGGCCCACCCACCAGGAGTTCAGCCCCTAGATCCCACAGCTCTACTCTCATCAGTGAGCCAGCTTAAGAGCCTTGTTTCTGGGATGATCTGGAGCAACCCGACCCTTACCCCTCCACTGGCAGGAAAGCCGGGCTAGAAAGTGCCTCAAAAAACCCATCCCTTCAAAGCTGAGAGTTGAACTCTCTCCTGTTCACTCTTCAAAGAGTTTTAATTTCATCATTCTTTTTTGAAATCTTTCCTAGAGCAAGCCTGCTGTCAGCTCCCTTTAAGGCCAGTCACCTGCCATGCAGCTATGGCAGGTGCTGCAGAAGATGTATTGTCTTCTAGACTGGTCCTCTGCAGCAACCACCATGCCCTGGTACACCACAGTTGCATGTCTGCTGCCCTGGGATCCTCTTTCCCTCTACTAGTCCTGTCTGAGGCTGTCACCTACACCATCACCTTGTCCGAATGTACATCTAGGGGACACTGCCTTGAGTTCCCATTTGCATGCAGCTGGCTCCCGGCCACACCGTGAGCACTTTTTCCCCACCCTGGCACTGCCCCTCCCCTTGCTTGCTGAGCCTAGATTACTTTTTCTAGTAAAAAAGCTAGACACAGCTTGTTATTTTTCTTGAGCCTGCCTAAGTATAATCCTTGCCCACCTTGAGTAATGACTCTTTTGTGCTGGTCTGCAGGAATGAACATCCATTGATTTCCAGTAAAAGCTGCTCTCTCTACAAGACAATGGTTTTGATTGGATTGTGTATTCGTATGAGAAAACAGTCTTTCTCGTCGTATCCTATTACATGTTGGTCATTCATCCACTTAATCCATTTTTATTGAGCAGTTACTATATAATCTAGGCACCACGTTAAGTGCTAAGAATGGCAAGATGATTAGGCCATGGTTCTTAGCCTCAGAGTCTGGAATAATCAGAAATCCTTTCTCAGAGGTAACACAAAGCCATGTGTGAGGCATGCGCAGAATACAGCTTCGTTGTAGATTTGTTTTTCTTCTTAAAGGGACGATTTGATCAGGGTCATGTACCCAGAAATATTGGAACCAGGGATGCTGTGGGTCCCAGCCTCCTCGACGGCATCTGAGGTGGAGGGGAAGGAGGGCAGGCATGGCAGCAAAGAAGCTGAAGGCTACAGAGTGGATGGAAATGATGGCATGAGCATAGGATGTCTACCACCAGTGTTCAGCCAATAAACTCTCTAAAGAGACTCATTCTAGGATTTAAAAATACATTTTCTATTAGCAGAAAACAAAAGCAAGAAGAAGTCCAGAAGGTAGAAGGGAAAATTGCCCATTAAATCCCTAGTGTTCTTAAAGGACTAGACCAGAACACACCCTTTCATATGATGCTGACCACAACAATTAACAAAAAGGATAGATCAAAGGAAGGCTTCATGAAAGACAAATGCAGCCATGTATGCTTTCTTTTTGAATAATTAATTCCAAGTTTAAATGAAGTATGATCCACGCAACTAAAGCCAACTCTTCTCAAGTGCACAGCTCAGCGGTATCTACTCATGGCAGTACACAGCTCGGTGGCATCTACACATGGCAGTGCACAGCTTGGTGGCATCTACACATGGCAGTGCACAGCTCAGCAGCATCTACATATGGCAGTGCACAGCTCAGCAGCATCTACACATGGCAGTGCACAGCTCAGTGGCATCTACACATGACAGTGCACAGCACAGCAGTATCTACACATGACAGTGCACAGCTCAGTAGCATCTACACATGGCAGTATTATACAGCTGTCTTTTCATTACTCCAAGAAGAGACCCCCAGGCCCAGGAAACAAACAGCTCCTCCTGCCCCTGGGAAGCCACCAGTCTTCTCTACACATGGATTTCTTACCCTGGATATTTTTGTGGACTGATGATGCACTATGTGACCTTTTGTGGCTGGCTTCTTTCACTTAGCATCGTCCTTCTGAGATCCATCTACATTGTAGTCTGTGTCAATACAGCATTGCTTTCTGTGGCTAAGTAGTACTCCTCCGCTGATGGGCTTAGTTTGTATTCAGCTTTGGGATACTTACGCCAGGTGTTTGTGTCTCTGCTTTCAGTTCTGGATAAAGTCCTAGGGACAGAACTACAGGGTCATGTGATCATTCTATGTTTAACATTATGAGGAACCAGCCACTTAACTACTAATCAGAAAACTGTGTACGTTTGCCAGTAATGAAGGAAACAAAGGACTGTAGGACTTTGAGAAATCCATATTCAGGTAGGTAAGGACATAAGCTGAGGGATGGTCATCCAACCTAGCTCTCTACCTTCTCACCTGTAAGTTAATGTGCATTTCCCAGCCTCTGCAGCGGTGGATACCATGAGCTTTCAACAGAATCTGAGAGGCAGTGTGCAAGGCCTGTCCATGGAGGCCATATTCAGGCTCCTGTTCTCTCCTGCAGGCTGGGTGCAGACAGACATGGTAGCCTAGAAACCAATGAGGGGGGTGTCACGAGAAGCCTGGGCCCCTGGGTCACCAGTAAGCAATGGCTTGGTAGCCCTTGTTCTAGGCTTAGAGTGACAAATGAACTTTTCCTGCACGCACTCACAAGTCTGTGGGTCCTCCATTGCAGTAACAGCATTTCCACAGTGAGAGGACCACACCTTGCTCAGAGACCTAACGCTTGAAGCCAAGATGAAGGATCAGAGACCAGGAGAGGCCAGAGGCCACTTCAGTCTGGGGGCCAAGGGGTTTGAGCCCATGGTCTTTCTGGGTCACATGTCAGGGGAGACTCAGTAGGGGCCTGTCTGGAGAGTCTTAGTCTGCTATGCCAGGGTTAGACAGTGCAGTGCTAAGACCAGCGAGGCTGTACCCCTCCCCCCCAGCACTTCAGTTAGGGAAGTTATGAGTTAAATATAGTGTCTGTGTGATAGAGGGAAAGGGTTCGAGCTCTCCGAGTTTGGGAAATCTGTCCCTGTTCTCTGTTTTTATGCTTTGTGCTTTCTTCGATAATTTCCCATCTGTCTCCCTCAGCTTGGTAAGAAAGTTCCACTGGAAATGGAAAATTCCAACCTAGAATATGTGATGGGGTGATGGTCATGGGAGGCAGCCCAGGAGGACAGAAGCATGCCAACAGCAGGAACAGGTCCTGCCACTACCCAGGAGGACAGGGGCATGCCAACAGCAGGGACGGTCCTGTCACTGCCCAGGAGGACAGGGGCATGCCAACAGCAGGGAC
>NC_022013.1:23304774-23319588 GCF_000317375.1 Microtus ochrogaster
GACAGGCCCTGTCATGGCCCAGGACAAAGGCATGCCAACAGCAGGGATGGTCCTGCCACTGCCCAGGAGGACAGGGGCATGCCAACAGCAGGGACGGGTCCTGTCACTGCCCAGGAGGAGAGAAGCACGCCAACAGCAGAGACAGGTGTTGCCACTGCCCAGTAGAGAGGAATGTTAACAACAGACAAAGGTCATGCCAGGCTGATTCTCTGGCATTCTTCCTCAGGAAAGACTATCCCCAAAGCTTCAGTATTTTCGGCCCGTCCATTCAATGGGTCAGAGTCTCAGTCATTGTGACAACCACACATTTCCAAACACCTAGAGGCAGGGGTCATATCCTAACCCCTGGGCTGAGAGCCATTGTATGGAAGGTAGAGAAAACAGAAAATTTAGAAATGTAGAGAAGATGGTCTTTAGTAAGGTGAGAGGTGAAAGGTCAGAGGCACTCTGCTTTCTTCATGGAGAGTTCAAAGGTCAGAGGAACTCTGCTTTTTTCATAGAGTTCATCTGTCACCTGGAAAGATTACATCCCTCTCTGTGTTTGCTCATTTCTCCCCCTTCCCCAGCATGAGTCAAAATCTAGGCTTTTCATTTCTTTTGCAAAATTTCCCCACGAGTCCCCAGCCCACACCTTAGCCTTCTTGATGTTCTGCTGTCTTGTAATCAGCCATTGGCCCAGCGCATGATCCAGGGTGTGTCTAATATCCACTGTACTTTCTCTCAGAAAAACAGATTGACAGAACAGAAAGACATACAAGGCTAGGAAGGCCACATTATCAAAGGCTGGGGCCTGGAGGAGTTGGACCTAGAGAAACAGCACCAGACGTCTGTTTGCAGGCTTCTTCCTAGAGTGTCTGGACAGATGGTGAGGAGTTAGAATGGAGGTAATGCCCGCCTCATGCCTCATCCTGGTGATGGGCAGGGGGAGAATTCCCAGGCTTTCTGGCAAAAGTCTATATGGATTCAGCTTGACATGACTGCAGCCATATTGAGCGGTAACTACCACGATGGCTCCAGAGCCATTCTAGTTTGTTTGTTTTTCCTGCAGTTTCACAGCAAACTATAACTGGTGGTTTCTGGGGCTTCTCAACCAGACCTTGATGCCAGGAATGTACCTGATGGTTAGTTTGACATAAGCTAGGTACATGCCAGCTTAGGTGAGCTCACATTTGTCCTCACCAGTGTGTGTGTGTGTGTGTGTGTGTGTGTGTGTGTGTGTGTGTGTGTGTGTATACCTTCTTCTGGCACAAATTGTGGAGTCCAACTAGTTATGCTGATCCCAGGACCATGCTTTGTGTCTGTACGTCTCTCTGGTGATAAATGTCATTCTGCAATTCTGGATCATTCTGCCTCGATTTCTTCCGTTTCATGGCGCCTTGCAGTTGGTCCTTTCATACTAAGCTAGGTTATTCCAGAACACAGCCCAGAGATATGAGCCTCTCATGCTGGTGACACCGTAGAAGATCTGAACAGTGGACAGCGATGGGAGGATCCGATTAGAGAAAGGAAAGGAATCTTGTCTGCAATTTTTCTATGTGTCACTATTGGGGATGAGATGTCAGGTGTGACTGTGGCCGTGGGTAGTTACCCTATAGGCAGTAGCCCTGACAACTGCCAGGGAATTCTAGTGGTTGAGCGATTGGCTAGGATGCTCACCAGCGCACACAACTCCTTCACTGAGGAGGATATTCTCTCATGGTGCAGACCAATGAGGCACGCCGACTGCATTCACTGATGAATTCAATCAGGCAATCGACTCGACTGTCTCTCAATTATCATTTTCTCTTAATTACAATATGCATCTTTCCCCTTCCCCGCACACATCTTAACATTTCTGAAATAGGCACGGGTCTTAAAATAGATATGCATATTTATTGTGAAGTTCCACTATTTGGGGGGGGGGGCAAACTATTGAATCAAGGGTGTATCTTTTAATCAGTGGGAAATTAAAATCGAGGAAATAGGGTAATCACCAGAATTGATTTCCCATTTTGATGGCATATAGATAAAATTATTGTGGGGAGATGAGGACACCTGTGCTTACTCTGGGACGCGGAACTCTTCGCAGATAGCATCAGTGGGCCTGCAGGTGTGCTATGGGATTTGATGCCATTGGATGCTCATGAAACTCGCAGAAATGCAGCATGCTCAGCCCATCCCTCCTTTATAACTGTTTGAAGGATCGCTTTGGGCCCAGCCTGCTGTTGACATCTCTGTTGACTGAGTCAGAGAGGAGCAGGGCACTGGGGTACTTGCCTCAGCTACTGAGTCCTGCAGAGAAGCCCGCAGCTCACACTTCGGGCCTCCTTCTGTGCCTGGCCTGATTGTCTTTCTCTGGTGGATAATTTCATGAGTCTGCTTGTCCAGGTTGAAGGATGCCCAGATAGCTGGGGAAACATTATTGATCACTACAAAAGAGCCATCTTCCCAATACAGGAAGGCATCTTCTGAACAACTGAGGGGCCAGATAAAATGGCAGAGCAGAAGGGGGTCACCCCTCTTTCTCTTGGACTGGGGTGTCAGTCTCTTCCTCCCAGAGCTCCTGTATCTCAGACTTTTAGAACTAGTTAAATACCAGCTTTCCTGATATTTCTGACTTACAGGCCTGTCACCACACTTCTCCGAGAGCCAGGTCCCATAACAAATGTCCTCTTCTATGTTTATCTTATTGGCTTGGTTTCTCTGGAGAAAAGTGACCTATTCATGCTCAATTTCTCTTTCTTGAAAAGAGGGTAGGATATGGGTGACAAGGTGGTGTAACTTGCCCTGAGGGGAGAAAAAGATGGATTATCTGACTAGGCCACAACTGTGGAGAACCCATGCAAAAGCCTGAGGCTGCAGAGTCTTCTCTGGGTGGTTCCAGAAAGTGTTTCCTGCCCAGAACCTGCCCTTGGGAAGAGTAGAGGTATCTAGCGGGAGCTGTTCTCCGAGCCTGTGAAATACTCAGAAACACTTCAGGCTATGCTGAGAACCCCCCTCACCCCGCCCCAACAAGTTCCACATGGTCCTTCCCACGACATCACCCCAACCTCAGATTTGTGGCCATGGACATCTCCGAGCTCTCTAGAAACTCTCTCTCTGTTCAGCTTCCTTTTGAGGGTGGGTGTCTGTGCTGTGGAGTGGAAAGTGGGTGAGGGATAAGCTTCAACCATGAGCCAAAGATGCGTGTTTGGGCACTATTTCTCTATAGCGGGGAGGAGAAACTTGACCGACAGACTGGGTGTTAGTGCAGCTGCTGGCAGAGAACCGGAGGCAGCCCCACAGAAGGATCGTCCCCACCCCCAATCATTGTCTCAGAGCAGCCCCAAGGAGATCGATCAACCAGCCTCTCTGATTTGTAATTTCACTTAATGCTATTAAGGGGGCAGTTTGGGCCATTTGCTGGAGAGGGCTGGAAAGGGTCCAGAATCTTCTGCTAATGAATCCCAAGCATTAATCCCATTAGTCTTCCACTGTCTGCTGCTTCTAACGAGCCTGCTCCCATTTTGCTTCCCCTAGAGGAAGCTCCATGACCTCCAAGGCTCAGGCATATTCCCGTAAGCTAAGGCTAAGTTGGCCTTTCTCACCAAGCCAATATTGCAAGAAAATGATGAGGCAATCGGATGGTCTGCCATACTGGTCAATAAAGGCGGCACTCCAAGAGAACCAGAGTCTGTCTCAGTTTGAAGAGGGGGCCAGGTCATCAGGGATCCCTTCCCTTTCCCTCTACAACAAAACTTGAAAGAGCACCTCCTTCATCTATCTATTTTCTGCAACATCCACTTTCTAGGGTAGGCTGGAGGAATCTGCAACCCTCACATTGCAGACAGGTGGTCCAGAGGCAAGACCGTTGGTGACCCTGAAGGATAGCACCTCCGATGGACCGTTCCTGCTCTCTAAGTAGACAGTGCCTTCATCTGAATCCACAAGAGCCTAGCCCGGTCTGATCCCACAAGGCCACCCTTCTAGTATGTGAGCCTAGCACCCCAGGCTAGAAGCCCAAGAATGTACCAGCTGCAGAATCACACCAGCCGGAGAGCGCAATTCCAGCTCTTCTCCGGAGCTGCTGGGAGATTTGGGGCACGCAGCTGTGGATGGTGCTCACAGGTCCCCCCCCCCCAGTTTCTAACAGGAAGAAAAGCTCCATGGTAATCGTTCTGCATCCTCTTCCAAAGCATATGATTTGAGGCACATGTAAATGAGTCTTTCTGTACTTACAGAAGGGGGAAATGCACTGGAGACTTCTGGGACAATGGAATGCGCGCACTTTTCTCACTCTTTCCTGCTAAGTATAACCTGCACCCTGAACATATCACACAAGCTCAAGAAGGCTCTGAAAGGCGGGACAGAAGAAACCCTGGCTTGGAGACTTGGGACCCAGGGATGGTACGAGGTCCTGGGTGCTCTCCTTGGCTTGAGCAGAATATGCCAGCTACCACTAACAGGTACTAAAGCTGAGAAACCACAAGACCGAGCACTCCATGAAAAACTGAACCAAAACATCCACAGAGGGGCGGCCTAGCAGGTCAGAACACAGACAGCATCTGCCCTTAGAGATTGAGAACCAGCTGAGATTTCTGCCGTCGGTTGGTTGTTACATGTTGTTCCAGGACAGTTACTAGAAGTATGTCTAAGATACAAAGACTTAGTAATAAGTTACCCACAGCTGGTGTCCATGCAGACCACTGGGAAAGCCTGGTTCCTGCCTTCGCTGACCAAGTAACAGCACCACGCCCCTCCTCTGCCAGGTGGTATTAGATGAGGCCTAGCAGACAGTCAGGGCTTCTCCCAGCAGTCAAGAGTAAATAAACCACCCGAGCACTGTGCTAAGGGAGATCAACCCTCACCCCAGCCAGCAGAGGTGAGGAATCCTCCCTGGCTGTCAATGGAAGCTGAGCAGAAAACCAGGCTTCTACCTAGTCCCAGCAGTGACAGTGGCCCACCTCCCGCCACCCATCGCCCTGTTGAGTCTGTGTCCTAGAAAGCGGTGTAAAATGGAAGGTTTGCAGAAGACAAGGAGCCCCATAACACAATATGAAAAGGCTAGGGTCTCAATAAACCCCTTGCCATACAAAGAATCAGAAAGATATCAAACCAAATTGAGAGTGGGGTGGAGGAGAAAGTGGGTGGGCGCTGGTATTGAGATAACCCCACTGCTAACAGCCTAGCACAGATTCTGAAGTACAGTAAATGCTTCGATAAACAGTTACAAGCACACTCGACTGCAACCAAGGGGCAAAGCCTCAGCGAAGAAATAGATCGTTAAGAAAAGCAAGGAAGTTTGAAAACTTAATGTATCCCCCAAAAGGCTCAATGGATGGGCTGAAGGCAGAATACAAGAAGTAGAAATTATCAAGAAAGAAGAAAGAAAGACAGACAGACAGACAGAAATAAAGACAGACAGACAGACCAACAGACAGAAAAAGAGTCTTTGACTTGGAGATAAAGCAACCAGAATGACTACATCTAAATAACTGAGAAAAATCAAAATGGGGAAAAAATGGCAAGGCCTCAGAGGCCTGGGGGACTACAACAAGGGATCTAAACCCGCGTCACCAGAGTTCCCAGGAAGAAAGGAAAGAGGTGGAGCTGAACACTGCTTAAACCCTGATGGCTGGAAACACCCAAATTGAACAAGACCCATCAACCTATAGAATCAGAGCAAACTCCATCAGGACCAACTAGAAAAGCTCCATGCCAATATATACCACAACTCAACCACCGAAACGCAAAGCAACCTTGAAAGGCTCGGAGAAAATGACATGTCACCCATGGGAAAAGTAATTTGGACAGCAGCTTATTCCGCAGCCACAGCCGCAGTCATGGAGGCTGGAGGGAAATTGCACATTTCGCCCAAACACGACCAACCTGCTACCCGCTGCTTAGTGGAAACAGCTGTTGGGAATGAAAGGGAAATTAACTCATTCTTAGTCAGAGGGGGGAAAAGGATGAAAGTGGCTATGGGGGCTGGAGAGATGACTCAGTGATTAAAAACACAGGTGGTCCTTGCGGAGGGCCGGAGTTCTGTTCCCGGTAAGGCAAAATACTCATATACGTAAAAATAAATAAATGCAAAGAAAATATTGTGAATTGTTTTGTTTTGTTTTGCAATGGCTGCAGAGGGCCAGCTCCACATATGGCACTGTCCCTGGCTGCTGAGTTTGATTGTGGAGACCGCGTGGTGGAGACAGTTGTCATCTGCCCTCCACACAAACGACATTAACACGCACACTGTTCACACTCCCAAGGAGAGCGACCGCCGGACATTTCACAACAGAAGGGAAATGATAGAAGAAAGGATCTTGGACCATTGAGAAGGAAAGAAAAACAACAAAAAGAGCCAAAATATGGGCAGATAGTTTTCTCCTCCGGAGTTTTCTCAATTATCCCTGGCTGTTGAGAGAAAAATTATAGCATGAGCTTACATATTTTTTTCAAATGTGACTACGGAGGAGGTATTTAAGAAAATTGTATTTTAAATAGAAAAGAGAGAGACATAAATATGGCAAGAGTTTGTATACTACATTCAATTGATCAAATGTGACTACCGGTAGACTCTGATGGTTATTGTTTGTGATACAATGCCTACAGGAAACCTTGGGGAGGGTGCACAAAGGATACACTCAAAAACATTCAGAATGGCATTCTTCAAAAAAAAAAAGTTCAAGTAATACATACAGAAAACATAGAAAAGGAAAACAGTATTGAAAAAGAGAACCCAAGTAGAAAATAAAGACAAAACAGCAGACTTAAGCATTAAAATATAAACAATTGTATCAAATACAAATAGTCTAAATACACTGATTAAAGACAAGATCGAAACTGAACATGTAGGTATTTGTCTGTAATCCTAACACCCGAGTGGCAGAGGCGGGAGATTGTCATTATTGGGAGGCCAATCTGGGCTGTATAATGAGTTCTATGCTAGCCTGGCCATGCTACCCTGGACCCTCACTCTCAAGAAGAAACAAGACTGGAAAACGTGACTGACTATATGTTCTTACTAGAAGTTAATTTCGGGGCTGGAAAGATGGCTCGCAGTTAAGAGCACATGTTGTTCTTACAGAGGACCTGAGTTAGGTTCCCAGAAGAATCTCCACTGGGTCTCACAACTACATGAAACTCCAGTTCCCAGAGATCCAACACCCTCTCCTGACTTTCAAGGGCACAGGCATTCACAGGGTACAAATGCACACATGCGGGAAAAACATTAATACACATTAAATTTAAAAAACTAAAAATTTTCATTTTTAATACAACAGCGCAGGCAATTTTAAGGCAAAAATGGGGAATGATGCCTTATGCAAAATATCAATCAATATACATGATAATATTAATATCAGATAAAAATACCAAGGATACAAAAAGATACTGCTTGATGATATGATAAAGGGTTGGCCCATCAAGATGCATAACAACTCTAAACACACATGCTTCAAACAACAAAAGCTCTAAAGCATGTCAAGCAGAAGACGTGAGAGCTAAGGAGAGCAAACAAACCACAATTTTATACTTGTTTTCAACAACAGGCTGAAGAACTGGAAAACCAGCATGGACAAAGAGCTTGAAAATACCTTTATTTGTGGACCATTTTAATCGTGAATTTGATTCTCTTAATAACTACCCAGGCTGTATATTTCATATTAGGGGAGCTATAGTATTTTCCCTAAGTGGTTCATTTCATCTGCATTGTTAAACCTGTGTGTGGAGGGCTCCTCCGTAGCACTCCTTCATTGAATTTCCACCTCCTTGGTATACGCTGTTTTCTCTAAGTCTTCTGTTTCCGTTGTGAGTTTGTTATATGTCCTCTCTCTCTGAAGTGGAAGTTTGTGGGGCCGGGCTAAGATGACATGGGTTGAAAGCCTTTATAGAAGGCATTTCTATTGCCCAGACCCAAACCCTTCCTTGTCAGAACTACGCCATGACTCCAATGCTTTCAGCAACTGAACAGGAGGAAACAGGTGCTCGTCACAGGGAAACAGACTAACCAAGGGGAAATGACAGCAAAGCAAACCCCATTGTCCACACTTTACCCCCTTCCCTACTTGGCTACAGAACACTGACAGCCACCCCCAGCGTGCGCGCGCACACACACACACACACACACACACACACACACCACATAAACACACACACACGTAGTAGATTATATTTATTTCTTTACAAGTTATTGACTTTCTTTTTCCTTAATCCCCCTGCTTCCTACATGGCAGGAATCCATCAGGTCTCCAGTGACATCCATCTGCTAACACATGACACATACAGCTGAGTTTCCAACTAGACTTTGAGTCTCTCCTGCTTTGTTTTGTTTTGTTTTTTGTTTTTTGAAACAGGGTTTCTCTGTAACCTTGGAACCTGTCCTGAAACTAGCTCTCATAGACTAGGCTGGCCTCGAACTCACAGAGATCCACCTGCCTCTGCTTCCTGAGAGCTGGGATTAAAGGTGTGTGTGGGCCACCACCACCTACCTAAGTCTCTCATTCTTAAGTGTGAATGAACGATCAAGAATCAACAAAAACAGACCAGCTGTTCTCCCGGAGAGAAAAGTGAACAGGGGATGGATAGCTGGTTTCCTCACCAATGTGACAAAGCACCCGTCAGAAGAGACTTCAGGAAAAATATCTGGGCTCAAGGGTTTCTAGGATACAGGCCCTTGTGACTGAGAAGGCACAGCAACTGGACTTACCTACCTGATCCATAGGGTGAGAGCTCTTAGTGCAGCTTGCTCAGATCTTCATAGATCAGAAGGCATAGAGTTCTAGACCAGATGAAAATGTGGGTGCAACTCACAGGCTCACTGAGAGTGGTTACACCATGACCTAGATCCTATATTCCAAAGATTTCACAGGCCTCCAAAACAGTACACCCAAGTGATCAACTCATGAGCTTGCCACAGAGGTTTCATGTTCAAACTATGACAAGAGAAAAAGAAATATGAGATAAATCATAGTGGCAAATGCATAAAAAAAACTTTTAAAATCTTGACGTCTTTGGACATATGGGAACATACATTACGTCAGTGGAAGGAAAACAGAACTCTATAAAGAAGAACATTCGGAAAACAAGAAAGAGTCGAATGTGGTGGCGCAACCCTTTAACCCCAGCACTCTGGAGGCAGGGGCAGGAGGATCTCTATGGGTTCAAGGCCAGCCTGGTCTACATAGTGAGTTTCAGAACAGCCAAACTACACCGAGAGATCCTGTCTTTAAAAAAGTAAAATAAGAAAGAAATCTTGCAGTTAAATGCATATGTGGCAGAAATTTCAAAAACAGGTTGAAAAATAAAGTTGGAGAAATATCTTAAGCATCAGAATAAAAATACAGCAGATGGAGGAAACAGGGAAGAGTTAAGAAAATCTGAAAGCTAGTACACCATAACAGAAGTTCAGGAAGGAGACGAATGGCAAACAGTAGCTATTAGGAGATAAGTAATAGTTAAAAATAAACACTGTCTCCAGAGCCCAGGCTGTGTGCCGCCATGTTGACTGTCTGCAGAACCCAGGCTACAGACGACCGTGTCAACGTCACAGAGTCCAGAACGGTGTCAACTCTCTCCAGAGCAAACATACTTCCTGATAGAATGAACAAAAATGCATATGCAATAGGAAACATCTTCAATAAATTCCAGACATAGAACAATCTAAGAGTTTCTAAAGAGAGAACAAAGCAAAATGAAAGAGAGAGAGAGAGAGAGAACAAAAAAAGTGAATGAACCAGGGAAGAAACTGGGAGTGAAGAAATCTCTGAAAAATTCTAACTTGGAGGATGAAGAGCTGAAGAACATGAACAGAAGCCATTTGAGGTTCTAAAGGTAGCTCCTATCTTCCTCACAGAAAAGGTTTCCCAGTATTCATCTAAAGTAATTTTTTCCCAGATGATCAAACTATCTGTAGAAATTTACAACCTCATCTATAAGGCCAATATTACACTGACATCAAAGTCAAGACAACACACACAACAACTACAGACAAACATTTCTTGATTATAAATGTAAAAATATTCAACCAAAATACTAGCAAACTAAATTCAGCAACATATAAAAAGGCTCAGACGTTGTGACTAAATGAGCTTTATCCAGGGAATGTGAGTTGGATTTAGCATATTAAAGCCAATTTAATATAGCGTTGTGTCAACCAGCTTTCAGTCAGTATAATGAAACATCCAAGAAAATTAATTTATAAAGAGGAAATGTTTACATAGCTCACACTTCTGGGGGGGTTGTACAAGGTAAGTTGGACACATCTCTCAGGGCCTGTGGTGTGAACGTGGGATGGCAGAGGTAGAAAACGCAAAGCAGAGTGAATTGCTCACCTCCTGGCCTAAAGCAAAAAGAGAGTGACTGATGGTCTGGGTTCCCCCAGATCCCCTGGAAAACTACCACTCCAGAGACCTAAAACCATTTCAACACTCCTTCTACCAAAGGTTCCAGCACTTTCCAGTCATTACACCTGACCTAACCTTTAGTCTCTGGGCCTTGTGAAAGTGAGTAAGTGCCTGATTGGCTGGGAGTGAAGTGGGGGATGGGAGGGTGAGGGGGTGGGGAGTAGCATCACATGATCACAGACTGGAAGACTGCAACCTGCCAAGATCACAGCACCCCTCAAACTGGTCTATAACTCCAGTATCATCACTATCAGAACGCATATCAAGAGATACATCAAAGCCATCCATTCATCACAGCAGACAAAGAACAAATATGGCAGCGAATGCTGGGGTTACAGCCACCGTGGAAGGCTTGCTGGACACCCTGGGATGCAGCTGGAAAGCAGCGGGAACTCTAAGAGTGGACGTGCTGAATAGTTTTGTGTCAACTTGACCCAAGTTAGAGGAAGGAACCTCAACTAGAAAATGTCTCCATAAGATTGGGCTGTAGGCAAGCCTATAAGGTGTTTTCTTAGTTAGTGATTGATGGGGGAGGGCCCAGACTATTGTGGGTGGGGCCATTCCCAAGCTGGTGGTCCTGGGTCTATTAGAAAGCAGACTGAGATAGCCACAGAGAGCAAGCCAGTAAGCAGCCCCCTCTGTGGCCTCTGTATCAGCTCTTGCCTCCAAGTTCCTGCCCTGCTTGAGTTCCTGCCCTGATTTCCTTCAGTGGTGGACTGCAATGCAGAAGCATAAGGCAAATAAACCCTCTTCTCCCCAACCTTCTGTTGGTTATGGTGTTTCAGCACAGCAATGCAAACCCTAACTAGGACTGCAGGGCTCAATGGGAAGAAGTTACATTACAGGGGTATATTCTAAAAAGGGTGTTAGACCTCAGACCTTTCCTGCCTTTTTGGGTTTTTTATTCCTAGCTGCCAGGAGGTGAGAGGCTCCCTCCCCATGCTCCCACCACGATACAACCTTACCACAGGCCAAAGTAACTGGGTCGATTAACCTTAGTCTCTCACCCGCCCTGAATCAAGATCAGCCGTGCTTCTCCCAAGCTAATTACCTTGGGTATTTTGTCAGAGTGACAGAAAAACTGACTAGGACACCTGCCAACTACTACATATCCACAACGGAGAAATGAAACCTCGTATCCACATAGAAAACCATGCTTCCAGCAAGGTTATTCGAAACAGCCAAGAAATGACAGCAGCCAAAATTGTCCCTAAACGGTGAGTGGGTAAACAAAATCTGGTATATCCATGCCCCAGAAGAGTACGCAGCAATGTAAAAGGACGGCGAATAGAACATATCCCAACAGGAACAGAGATGTGGTACCAAAGTGAAAGAAATTGGTGGCAAAGGACTCGAGGTGTTACATCACTGTACATAAGAGTTCAGTCAGTAAGCCCACAGACACAGAAAGGAAGTCAGCGGTCACCTAGGATGGATGCAGCACAGTGCGTGAGAGGAGCCTGAGCAACAGTAAAAGGCTGCCCATGTGGACGGGGTTTGGGGTGAGCTGAAGGTGCCCTAAAACTAAACAGTTTTTGCATAACTCTGAACAACTGAAACCCGCTGAGCTATCTGCTTTTAAATGGATGAATTTTCTGGACATCTTCAGATATGCCAGGTTTCAAAAAACTAACATTTATCTTTTCACAAAAACGCTGCTGTTCAAAGGGGGCAGAATAAACCAAGGAAGAGGGCATCATGGTTGATTTGGATGGCAACTAGCCACAAATTAGAACCACCTGTGTAGGGAGCCGCGGATGAAGAAGTGTCCTGATGGCACTGAGTGATATGGAATTGAGGGTGGCACTCCAGGGCGTGGCCAGGAGAGGATCATCTGACCTCTGGTTGGCCTGACCTAGCTCTCGTCACAAGTCAAACCACCCTATTGCTATTGCTATTGCTATTGCTATTGCTATTGCTATTGCTATTGCTATTGCTATTGCTATTGCTATTGCTATTGCTATTGCTATTGCTGTTGATGCTGCCACCTCCTCCACTGAGAGCCGAACCAGGGTTTCCAAGATTCCATTATGGGCTAGGGACTAGCAGCTCTCCAGGAACCACCCAGCCTTGTGGACTCTGCAACTACCGACTTTAGGTCTCCACAGTAAGAGACAGCCAGTGTGCGGCAACTCAGAGTGCAGAGGCACCCGGCATCCAGATGGAGTTAACTACCGGGTTCTCTGTTCTCAGGTGTGATTCTGCTTTTGTTACTATTATAAAACTGACAATTAATGTGTGTGTGTGTGTGTGAATTCATCCTATCGGTTCTGTTCCTCTAGAGAACCCTAATACGGAGAGAAACATGGAATTCTGAAAGTAAGAGGCTTTACGCAGAAAATAAGCAAAGGGAATTGTCAGATTAGAGGTAAAATGGCTTTCCCCAAACAGTGCGTAACAAGCTTAGAGAGCTACAATTTAGACACGGCAGAGACAGGGGGCTGGAAAAAGTGGAAAAGGACGAAAAGAAACATACTATCTGATGTTGAACACATTGTGACAACTTTTATTGTCATGGGAAGGGAGACTTTGAGAGTGACTTTAAAGATAAACCCATGGAAAACCAAGCAAGTGGGCACACTTGAGGCAACTGTTTAAAAGAAAACAAGGTGGCTTTACTGTCCCTATCAGCTGTAAATCATACTTCCTTGATCAGAAATGACAGCTGTTGATTCACCCCCCCACTCCCCATCCCCTACCCCGCCAGCGCAGTGTGTGGCAAAAATGTATCCAGAGGGCCAAGAGAAGCAGTTATGTGAGTATATTCGGTGAACAGAAGCCAAGAAACACCTGGGTGATCTGCTGCCTGGAGATAAAGTGGGGGGGGGGGCGGTGCGGCTGGAGACACAGGGACAGGGAACGACATCTGACTGACTAGAAGCAACAGGCAATAGCTGAAAGCATGGATTCTAAGAAGAAATTTAAACAGTAGGGTGGAGAATTTCATTTTCCCCCATTCCAGATATAGTGTTACTTTTAATTAAAAAAAAAAACTAAACTAAAGAGCAATACTCATACAGGAGTCTTTTTTTTTCTCTCAAGACAGGGTCTCTCCGTGTAGTCCTGGCTGTCCTGGAACCCACTTTGTAGGCCAGGCTGGCCTCGAACTCAGATCCACCTGATTAAAGGCATGCACCGCTACCACCAAGTCTGCTTTACACACAAAGTCCTGCCTTCCATTCTCTGCACCACATACACTGGCCACGGTGGTGCAAGTCTGTAATCCCAGGACCCTGGAGAGAGAGACGGAGGAAGCTCCAAGTATATTCTCCTCTTCTACTTAACAAGTTCAAGGCCAACCTACGCTATGAGATTGTGTCTCAAAAACAACAAAGCAAGCAAACAAAACCCCCACTATGGTGGCAAAGCTACTGAAGCCAGCCTCCCCAGACAGCTCTGCAACTGTAGCATTGCAGCCTGCATTCTCTGAACTGTTCTCATCAGCCTCCCTATAATTGCCAGGGCCCCTTGACCACCTGTGCCCGTCCAGCTCACCCGGCTTTGACAGCACCTGCTTCTCCTGGTCTAGGTCCATTCTCTATCTTGACCCTTCCTTCCGCCTTGGAATCCCAGATACGAGCCAGCTAAATTACCATCTGTTCTCCTCAGCTAATGAGTCTGGTCCCCTCAGCTGCTCCATTCGCCTTGTACATTTTCTGCATCGACTACAGCAACAGCTGTCACCTCTGCCTCTCCTTGTGCCTTGGGCAGCCCTGAGCGCGACTGTCCAGAGTGGCCTGGCAGGTGGGCACCATGTCCTCTCCTGAGAGTCAGATGTGCATTTGCTAATGAAGTCGTAAGACATACAGGCTCAGCAGCCGCCACATCACTCCCATCACTGAGCCCACGAAGCTACAGCTTAAACTCTGTTGCCAAATCTCCCCATGCCTGAACTCATGTGTGACAGGTGTTTTAGCACAGAAAGGCCGCATGTTTGTAGACATATTTTATCTTCCTTTCATTTTGAAAAAAAAAAACATTTTAATTCATCTGTGGACCAAAGGCACTACCAACAGAGTTCAGGCAGAAGTTCTCAGGCACATGATTGACAGAATGGATACGGGCCTCCCTGACCACTGACGTCACATGGAGGGCCACAGTTGGCCTGACCATGGTGTGTGGTGTCTAACATACATTTGAGAAGTCCAGAAGAGGACTCTGATGCCTTGTATTCTTGCATACGAGCGATGGGTGTAGGAAGGGATGGTCCTGAGTTGTGCAATCTGGGTTACAGTCCCCAAAATGAGAAGTCAATGCCCCCCCAAGTCAAGTTCTCTGGGGAGTTTGTGTATCAGCACTGTCCAGGCCAAGTTCTTGAGACCCTCCTATAAGAACCTGAGAGAGGCCGGGCGGTGGTGGCGCACGCCTTCAATCCCAGCACTCGGGAGGCAGAGGCAGGCAGATCTCTGTGAGTTCGAGACCAGCCTGGTCTACAAGAGCTAGTTCCAGGACA
>NC_022013.1:23319688-23325946 GCF_000317375.1 Microtus ochrogaster
AACCTGAGAGATACCACAACTTGCCTCTCCTTCTCAAGTTGTTAGAGGGCTGACTTGTGTTTTTATCTTTGTATTATCTTTTCCTCAAAGTTTTTTATCATTTGTCAAAGCCATGAAACCTCTCAATATTTTATTCCTGCAGAAGTCAAGGCTAGCTCCTCTCCTCTCGTATGTTACTATAGATTTTGTCTTTAGCAATGAACTGTGCTCTTTCTGTTAAACAGGCAAGGTCTCCAGCCAACACACTACCGCCAGCCTTCTCCCTCCAGGTTGTAAACACAGACAGGTGAGGCAGGAGAAAGCCAAGGGAAACTATGATGACCCAGGAAGCGACATTGGGGAGACAGACAGGTTCTTCATCCCAGGTTTGGTCCTGTCCTGCCCACTACAAGATATAAGACTTCACTGATGAAGACAAAATAGTTGACAGAGATGATATGATCCCCTAGAAACTTCTCAGAGATGGCAAAGAGTAAATTAACTGTGCTCACAGTTCCCTCCCAAGGGGAAGTCTAAACAAACAACGCCCTACAAATCCACCATACGATTTTGCTTAAAAAAGAAAATTCTTTAAAATTTTTCCTGGGTTCTTAACTACCTTTAGAGAAGTAATGAGAACCACCCCAACCCCCTGGACCCCACCTTTGTGCCTCACTGCCACCTTCCTTGCTTTATTCTTCCCTCTTGTGCCCCCCTTTCCACCTGTAATCAACCTAATTCTGCTTCATGTGGGCTCCCCTTGTTTGCCACCTCCAAGTGGCGAGTCCAAGTTTTGCTTGGGTGGAGGTCTCTGCAGGTACAACAAAATACCCATATACATAAAAATTTAAAAATAGAAGAAGTCCCACATTCCTCAGGTCCTGTTTACAAGAACAGGGACTGGCTGAGAGGGCCTGGGCCCAGGAGAGGTAACGGGGAATTCTAAGAACCACCTTTTTCAGTACTTAATTACTCCATTTGATGGATCAGGGCCAGGGATGCGCAGCTGCCATGAGAGCCCAGTGTGTTTATTAACCAGCGTCTTTATCAAATCTGCAGCTCTGGGCAGTAAGGCATCTACCTGCTGCTCTCAGAGGTAGAAGCAGGCTATGCTGAGTTGTATACAAAAATAAGCAAACTCTTTTTCTTTGGGATTCAGGAAATGCCAGGCTTGGCACCTAAGTGGAGCCTACTGAAACAGGAGAAGAACAGAGAGCTAGGAGCTAAGGTCCCTCACTCTCTTTTTCCTATTGCCTGGATAAAATACCAGAAGCAACTTAAGGAAGAAGTTCACAGTTCAAGGCATCTCCAGGGTTGAGGGGAGGTCAAGGTAGCAGGAGTCTGAAGCGGCTGGTCACATGACACCCACAACCAGGAAGTGGAGAGTTGTGGATGGATGCCTGCTGTTCCTCAGAGCCTTCTCTACTTCCACAGTCCAGGATCCCAGCCAGGGAATGGTGCCACCCACAGGGTACAGAAATCCCACCTTAACTGACACCATCAAGATGATCCTCCACGGGCACACACAGAGGCCCGTCTCCCGGATGATTCTAGACTCAGTCTAATTGATGATGAACACTAATGATCACGCTCATCAACTCCCTCTTATACCACCTGGTCCCCTCACTTGGCAGGCAGGGATCCCAGAATTGTGTGGCAGACTAGTTACTTCTTCAGGAGAGGGACAATACTCATGCCAGCCTACTGGATGCTTCCTTCTGGAGCCCAGAAAGAAAATGGATTGGAGCTCTTAAACCAGACCACAAAGTCACAGTCACTCCACTCTGGGCTCAGCTCAGACATCGGTCTTCTGTGAGACCTGACCCATGGCCTTTGCTAAGTCATCTCCTCATTGTGCACATTTGTGTAAATGTCTCTGTCTTTCACACCTACAGCAGGTGACAGAGTGCCTGGCACGTCCCCTGTTGTACTGCCCATTTGTACAATGAAGCCCGACCCTGGGGTACCCGGCCCCCACTCCACCATGCCACCAGCCCAAATCAGTGAGTTTAGTGCTTGGCATAAAGTAGCTGCCCAGAAAAATGTTAAGTTGAACAAAGGAAAGCAAATGTCTGTCCTCCTATAGAAATGTTCAAAGACCACATGCTGGAGACCCCACCGGCACCACGCAACGCTGCCCTCCACTAACCAAGGCCAATGAGAGAAGTTTGTGACACACCTCTGTGGCTTTCCCCCAGTCTGACTTGGGTTGGAAAAGCTTCCTATGGGACAGGGAAGCTGGGGTCATCTCCTGAAGTCTCTCAGCAGCCACTGTCTGCTACTCGCAGTGCCTGCTCCCACCCCTCCTACTCAGCATCACTTCTCACACTGGCACCAGTGGTCTCTATCAATCATGAGCTGGCCTGGGGTGAGAAGCCGTGGACAAACAGGCCATAGGCCTGCCTTCTGGAAACTTTCATCCTACAGGGAGGCAGACAATACGATTCAACACAGAACAGGCCAGGTGGCAGTCACACTAGGGAAGGGGCTGAAGAGAGCCAGGGTCAGTGTGATACCCATGTGGGGTCTGCCCAGCCTCCTGCTCCTCTTGACAGCTTCCACCTGGCTGCCCTAGCCATACCACCTGTCATGCTGTCTCCAAAGCGCCCTCCCTCTGTCCTAGCATCCTGCTGCTGTGACAAAATGCCCGAAGAAAAGCAACCTAGCAGAGAAAGGGTTTGTTTGAACCCACAGATCCGATGTATAGTCTATCGCTGAAGTGGTCCCAGGTGAAACTTTATCACATCCACAGTGAAGGCCAGAGAGAGAGTGCATGTTTGCCTACTTCTCAGCTCACTGGCTCTGTTCTTATACAAGCCCAGGGGATGGTGCTGCCCACAGTGGACTGGGCTATATAACACCAATGAGTGTAATTGGACACCACCACCACCCCAGCTCCAGACATGCCTACAGGCCAATCTGACCTAGATGATCCCTCCTTGAGACTCTCTCCTCAGAAGCTTCTGGGTTGTGTCAGGTTGAGTTAAAACTAACCATCACTCCCTATCAATCATCACCGACCATCAGTCTCCGTATCTAATCATCAGCGCTCCACACAGCTCCTGCTGTTTCTGCTGCCTGCAGCACTGCTGCTCACCTCCCCGAGGGTCACCTGCTCTGCACGCATGCTCTGACCACTTTCTTCATCTTGCTCTACTCTGTTTTCCGAACAACATTTGACCCCTTAGAGCACAGCGTACAGTTCACCTGTTTATTGTATCTATTGCCCTGCTCCCTTTGGTAGGGTTCATTGTGGGAATGGGGGGTCCCTCCAGCTCCCCAGTACTTTTCAAGGGTCTGGGCTAAAGCTGAGCACAGAGTAAGTGCTTGACAAGCCCTTGCGTACTCGTACTCAATCCAGAAGCAGGTGTCCACCATCTTTCGGGTACTGTACTTTAGTGAGTGAGATGATCCTAGATGATGGAGGGAGGCCAGGGGGAAACTGTCCTCACTCCCTGGTGAGCCATTTGGGTCTAAAGCTGATGTAAAAGGATGGCCACACGGTTTGGGACTCTCCTGCCACTTTGACCCTCTGCTCGCACAGGGGTGGGAACCTTTTTCAGGTCACAACCCTGAAGTGGAGCACAGGGGTGGGAACCTTTTTCAGGTCACAAACCTGAAGTGGAGCACAGATAGGGTGGCATGGAAGAATAGGAGGAGGCCAACAACCCAGTGTTGGCAGAGGCTGCTCGTTTGTTCCCAGCATCCCAGACCTGAAATAACCACACAGAAACTATATTATTTGCAGTACTGTTTGGCCAATAGCTTGAGTGTTGTTTCTGGCTAGCTCTTACATAGTAAATTAACCCATTTCTATTATTTTATATTTTACCATGAGGCTTGTGGTTTACCGACAAGGTTCTGGCTGGAGGCTCATGTCTTTCTCCTCCAGCAGCTCCAAGGCTTCTCCCTGACTCTGCCTACTTTCTACTCCTCTATCTGCTTGGAATTCCCACCTTGCCCTATTCTGCTCTAGAATAGGCCCAAGTAGCTTCTTTATTAACCAATGGTATTCACAGCATACAGAGGGAAATTCCACATCAGCCCAGGATAGGGCACAGAGGGATGGGCCTCAGGTGGGTCTGGGCTGAGATACACAGGCAGGAATCTCCTGTAGAAGCCAAGGGAGGGAATCCCTGTCCTATTTGCTCCCAGAGACTTTGTAATGTACCTGGCAATGCCATCCTGATGACAGCTCTCCTGGTGCCATTGCTGCTGCCTGAGAGAATTGACTGTCTGGGTGCCTAATGAGAGAGCCAGAGAACATAGGGCATGTGCCCGTGTGTGCCCGTGTGTGTCATGTTTATTCTATGTGTGAGGTTATTTGTGGGTTCATTGCAGGTTTTCACTTTCAGCAGCTCCATATTCTGAGAGCCATATCTCCTCCTCGTGTGCCACCTCCGCTGTCCCTGAGTCTGGCCAGAGGTCTGGCCTGTTCTCCCAAGCAGTGCTTTCCCAACTTCCTTTCCTCCGGCTCAGCACCTACCCTGCCAGGTCCAGGGGGCCTTCACTGTGACCCACTCCAAACACCCAGCTTCTCCACTGCCAACAAGTGTTCCGTGGGGCCAGTCAGAGCAGAGCCCAGGGCACCCTACTTCTTTCCTGTTTCCCCCCACTTCTGAGTATGAAATTATCCATTGAGCAAATCAATACTGCATCAGCCTATCCACCTCTAGTACAGATTACACCACATCACCCCAGGCTGGACTTAGAAATCCTGCCTTCCCCGACTGATCCTACCATGCAGCGTCTTTGGGATAGAGGTGGCCACGATGCTCCCAGTCAGGACCTTCTCCCCTGCATGCCCCCTCACCACTGCCCCTGCTTTTCAAGTACTAACCCTATCTGATTGTCTTGTCCAGGGTCCATCACTGTCTTCATGTCCAGTGTGCTCTTCAAGATCTCCTGTTCCCAGCCTGGCGAGCACTGAGAACCTCCTGGGCTTGTGCTCAACTGTCTTGCTTCACAGTGAGAAGCAGACAGTTTGCATCTAATTGCACTCCATTTGCCTCATTGTGGCAAACTCTGTCTCCCCTCAAGTGGTTCAGCCACAGAAGGGCAGGACACGAGCTCCCAGGAGCCCTCGCCACGACAAACAGGACGCACTATGGAAGTTTCTTGAACCTGCATTCCCCTTTTCTCTTAATCCAAACTACCTCTACCTCTGAGCCCTCAATAACACTTTTCCCCTGGCCCTCGGAGATTAGGTGCCCCTAAGACCAGGCTGGCAACAGTCCTATAAAGGATTAGAGGGAATACAGACAGCCTGCTACGGCATACCAGGCTGCCGGTGTCGACACCGCCCCAAGAACAGATGACAGAGAGGGAAAGAAGTCAAGGGGCTCAAGGCGGGCAGGTAGAGGATCCACCTGTCTAGCTCTGTACAACCCAAGCACGTTCCCATCATTAGCGCACTGACCTTCAGCCGTCCAGGAGATACAAGTAGACAGAATGATTAGTGTGGTGTCCTAGCGATGAAGCGTGTTCTCAGGAGGGAGTGGGCAGCCATGTTCCCATGGTGGGGTAGGACAGGCTTGGGGCTCCCATGCAGATCCCGAGACGTCACATCAGGGCTCTTCAGTTCCTGTCATGGGACTCTCGCTGCAGCTGTGGGGAAGGCCGGGTGTTAAGCCTGACTCGGCTACCTGCCGCAAGCTATTTACACAGCTTCAATTGATTTCTTGTAACCTGTAATTATGCTGCTGATTTTTTTTTCCACGCTCCATTTGTGTTTTCCTCTCCAGCAGGTGACTACAGGAAAAAGAGTCTTGAGAGGATGACGGGGCTAGAGAAGCTGAGTGTGGCTCCAGGACGGGAGGAGAGGGGGTCCTCGAGGCTGTATGCTTTCTCACCACCACCTCCCAGACAACTCCCCTCAGCCCCATCATCCCCCTCCACGTGTGTGTGTATGTGTGCACGTGCGTGTTTGTGTGCATGTGTGCATGTGTGTTTGTGTGTGTGCATGTGTGTTTGTGTGTGTGCATGTGTTCATGTGTGTGTGTGTGTGTGCATGTGTTTGTGCATGAGTGCGTGTGTGCTCGTCCAGGGGTTTTCCCAGGTTTGCCTCTGCTTCTGGCCCAAAACCTGCCTGTGGAGTAGCATCCCTACTTCTTAATTCTCCTTCTCTCTGGAACTGTTACCACTCGCACATCTGTCAGAACGATGACTGGAAGAAGAATTAATGCCACAAGGAAAACTGTTCATCTACCCCTTCCTCCTGCCCTCCCATGCTGTGGCTGGAACCCAGGTAGGCAAACACTCTTCTACAACACTATACCC
>NC_022013.1:23326072-23350313 GCF_000317375.1 Microtus ochrogaster
TGTAGACCAGGCTGGTCTCGAACTCACAGAGATCCGCCTGCCTCTGCCTCCCGAGTGCTGGGATTAAAGGCGTGCGCCACCACCGCCCGGCGACTGTTAATTTTCTAAATGAGGATGACACAAACCCATCTATGAGCCTAGCTGGTAAAGAGTCTGCTATATTTTCTAAACTCTTGCGTGCATGGAATGGCAATGACTCTTTGGCTCTTGACCAAACCACAGCCAACCTCCCCTGGGTTCACTGCCCCATAGTGCCAAGGTTCCTTCTCCGCTCTTGTAGAAGTCCATTTAAACAAGAGCCCTGCTCAGACACTTCCATTTTTTTTAAAACAACTTCAGTGGTTTGCCTTTAGCAAATCAGTTCAGGCAGAAATCATCATTTTCCCCACACACTGGCAGCCCCCCATCTTTCATTATCCCCGCCCAGTCCCTCTCCCTTGCAAGGCCCCGTCACAGTGGTCCTAGGGCCACGGGCCCCTTGATTCAAACCTGTCTTAGCACCTGTAACAAGCATTTGGACTGCCTGTTTGTTTTTTTCTTTCTCTTTAACAAAGATAACCAGCTACTCAATTCAGAAAGCTTGGGAAAAGACATTTATAGTTAAACTTTGCCTGTGGGCCTTATTCTGCCCAGGGCTCAGCCTCATCTGGCCTTTGAATTAAGCATGGTTTCTACATTTTTATTTCTGTTTTTTTGAGTAAGCAGTTATTTATTCACCCTGGTATGAAAATATTTCAGAACAATGAAATAGTAGGTTCCAGAAGCAGGTGGGATTCTAGTAATAGCTAAGTATGTACAAATTTATAATTATTAAGAAGACATGGGAAGGTGATGTTATTTTTCGCTGTAGAGGTGCCAAAAGGCATGGCTAACATTTTGTAGCATTTTACAGTAGGCAGATGTCCCTCAACTTGCAGTGGGGTTATCCCCATAAATACACATACATTGAGGATATCATAGAAAATACTCTGAAGACATCTAAGCCAACAAAACCAACAGCTTAACAACATGATCGTCTCTATACTTCCGAGTGGCTGGAAAAGAATCAAAAGCATAGTAACATTTTGTGACATGTGAAAATTCTGCATAATTCAGTTTTCATTGTCCCTAAATCAAGCTCATCGGGATGTAACTCATGCTGGCTTCCATGCTGTCCCAAGAGGTTCTGATCTGTGACAGCACAGCCATGCAACTGCAACAGACTGTGCATGCTGTCCTGAGAGGTTCTGATCTGTGACAACACAGCCATGCAACTGCAACAGACTGTGCATGGCCTGCAAAATCCAAAATATTTATCCTCCAGTCCTTTAAAAAAAAACAGCTGGCTATGGCCAGACACTGCTGCATGCCTAGAATCCAGGCAAGACCGAGTCCAGGCAAGGCCCCACAGGTACATATTTCTGCAAACCCAGGGTGTGCAGCTCTGCCTATAAGGGAAACACTGAATTTTTCAAGAATGTAATGGTCAAGTTGTTAATCATACCATCAAAAATGAATACAATGGCCAGGCGGTGGTGGCACACACTTAATCCCAGCACTCAGGAGGCAGAGGCAGGAGGATCTCTGAGTTTGAGGCCAGTCCAGTCTACAGAGCAAGTTCCAGGATAGCAAGAGATACACAGAGAAACCCTGTCTTGGAAAATAAAACATAGTAAGAAACAAACAAACAAAAAAACTGACACAAACTTACAATTCAATAATTTTTTTTTTTTTACTGTGCTGGCTAGTTGTTTTTTTTTTATTGTTTTCTCCACTTTCCTCCCTTCCTCCCTGCTCCCCTTCTACCCTCTTCTGTGACCCCCACGCTCCCAATTTACTCAGGAGACTTTTTCTCCTTCCTATGTAGATCCATGTATGTCTCTCTTAGGGTCCTCTTTGCTGTCTAGGTTCTCTGGGGTTGTGGACTACAGGTTGTTTTTTTTTCTTTGCTTTATGTCTAGAAGCTGCTTATGAGTGACTACATATTATATTTATCTTTCTGGGTCTGGGTTACCTCACTCAATATGGTTTTTATCTAGATCCATCCATTTGTACGCAAATTTCAAGATGTCATTATTTTTTACTGCTGTCTAGTACTCCATTGTGTAAATGTACCACATTTTCTCGTCTGACTCCAATTAAATAAATTTTATTAAAAGCAAGGTAGTAAAGAGATCCCATCACTAATTCTTTTTAAATTATTTTTGTTGATTTTATTGAGCTATACATTTTTTTCTGCTCTCCTCTCTTCCTCTCCCCTCCCCTTCTACCCTCTTCCATGGTCCCCATGCTCCCAATTTACTCAGGAAATCTTTTCTTTTTCTTGTGTTTTTCTACTTCCCATGTAGATTAGATCACTTCCTAATTCTTGACTGCATCTTATTAGTGTCTGTTCTCTTGAGGTTGTTTAGATCTATGGTCTCTGTGTGGTAGAAATAGCACGTAGCACTTAATAGGTTTTCTTTAGCCCAATAATAGGTTTCTCTACTGATGCAGTAAAGCCAGATCAAGCCAAACTGGGAAAGTAAAAGAACGAGTTTATCTAAGCAAAGCAATTCCAGGGTAGTTTCTCCAGCCCCAGAGATGGAGGCTGGAGAAGTCACACCCCCAAACTAAAGCAGGGAGGGGTGATGGTGTGCTCACTCACCACAAGCTGGGGTTGTGCCCAAGTATGGCCCCAAACTGAACGCTTTAGGCAGGGACTTGGGCTGCTGGAAACTTCAGAGGAGTAAGTACCACATCTGCCAAGAATATGGAACTGGGCTTTTTGGTGCCTTTTCTTTGTTAGAGAGTCTCCAAAAGGGCAGGGTTTGGAGGGGGGGGGGGCTTCTCAGACCATGCAAGAATGAGCGGAGTTTCCGACCGAACAGTGCTCTATTACTGCCCCCCTCCTTGACTCTGCTCCAGTGGTATCATATTTGGTATACTGGCCATGGTGGAAACATTTGCACCTTGGCAACGGCAAACTCTATGAATCAGACATTGCTCCCTCTCACATCTGCTGGTCACTGTTGGGGCCAGGACCCCTCTGGCTAGGGGGACTCACAAGGGAGACAGGACAAGTGAATGGGGATGACAGGGACAGAGATCATCTATGCTAGGACTACTGGCCCACAGAGAAGAACATTTGGGGACTCAGACTTCAGCAATTTTCCCAGAACCCCTACAACCATAGTGTCCATAGCCATTCAGTGATCCACAGCTTTCCGTTATACTTACAAAATGCTGAAATCTGAAGGAGACAGCTGTGTAAAAATGGGGCCACTAAGGTTTGTGGAGACAAATGACTTGCCTGAAGCCAAGCAGTGGCCAAACCTAGAACACTTTCCTCCCAGCAGACGAGGTCTTCCCAGAATGGAGATGTCTTTTCAAGTACCTGCGGCTTCCCACGTCCTGGCGGCCCTCCTTCTCATGGCCTCCCAGTCATCTCTTCACACGGTCTTCCTTTTCCTAACAGGGAGCGTTCAGCACATGACATGCTCGGTGTACAGGTAGGTGACTGACCGTGGCTTTGGGAAGTGCCAGGAGGCTGTGCTGGAGAGGGACGTCTTCACTCTCCGATGAGAGGACTGGACATCTTGACTTGTGTGCTCCTTCAGGAACAGTACAGGAAGCTGAACACAGGGAAACCGGGGACAGCATTCCGGGAGCGATCCTCCCAGAAAGCACGTGCAATAATTTTATGTCATCTCGTCCATTCAGTACTATGCAAAACAGTAGGCATTTAAAAGTCATGTTTGGAAGAAACCCAAGAGACGGTCACATCCAGAACTGCACTTTACAGATGAGGAAGTGGGGGAGGGGGGTGGAGAGAGAAAATTATCAGAAAAGTTAGGTGCTTTGTTTCTCGATCCAGCTGGACCCTGTGAGGTCACGAGCAGTGTACGCCTCCCGCTTGCCCACAGCTCCTCCTACATGTGTCTCACCAGATGGATGACTGCTTTTGTGCACTAGTCAGATGACTAGCTTTGGCGAGTCCTAGATAGCTTCAGGAGAGACTAGCTCACCAGGACGACTGAGTCATGCCAAGCCATGATCACCAGGTTGAGGCAACAAGCCGTGCCTCCCACTTTTGGGGAGAAGAGTCAACCAAATGTTCGGTTGGTCACCTATGACTAGTGACGTCATCCGCGTCTATGGAATGAAGTAGCCAAAACCTCCAAAGGACAGAGCTAAGAGAAGACAGGGTTCATGGAGCTTTGGAGGAGCTGAACACCTGGGGACTTCCGAAGGGCCACATATCTCAAGAGGGCCTGGAAGCTCTATACCTATCCTACACACCTTATCCTGGTGTCCGCACCCCAAGCCCTGAGACACCCGGTGTAATAAACTGCTAGCCGAGAGCAGTTTCTTTTTTTCCCCCCTCTCAGTTCTCTGAGTTGTCCTGGCAAATTAACCCAACCCCAGAGCCGAGGTGGAGCTGCAGCTTGGATGTGGAGCGTGGGAACACAAGCTGCACCTGAGGTTTGGAGGGCGGCTCCAGAACACTGAGGGGATTTTGTGAGACCATGCTCTCAACTTACAGCATCGAGTGCTCTGTGCTTTAATTCAGGGCTGAATTGAAGCACAGAACCTTCGGTTTCTGCTGGATAACTAGTTGGTATGAAGGGAAGAAACCTATACATCTGGCCACAGAAGTATGCTATGGTGAAAAATTGTGTATGTGTGTGTGTGTGTAAGTATGTGTGCATATGTGTGCATCCATGCATGCACATGTGTGCATATGTGTGTACGTTTCCAGGCCAGAGGTCAATTTGAATGCCTTCCTCTATCCCTCTCCACTTTATTTTTTACAAGAGAGTCAGCGAACCTGGAGCTCACCAATTTGGCTGGACTAGCTGCCCAGAAAGCCTCCAGATCCATCTGTCTCTCTGGCAGCTGGTTTACAGATGCATGCTGCTATGTCTCTTATGTAGGTGCTGGGCATCTTAACTCAGGACCCCATGCTAAACAGAAATCACTTTACCCACAGAGTCAACATCCCAGCCCTGAGAACATTTTTTTATTCAGACCAGCTCTTCTTGAAGTTTCTTCTTTCCTAAGAACAGAAGTAGAACTTTTTCTCCACACTCCATTTGAAATTTGTGAAGCCATTATTATTTTTAAAAAGTTATCTATTCCAGGCACTACGCTCGACACCATGAAATGAACTCTGTAAACACAGTTCCTGCTGTCCGAACAGTCCAGCTGCAGCTTAACCTTGAGGAATGGACGTAGAACGAGAGTTTATGTAGGCTTAGACAACAAATAAATGTCTAAAATGTGCATTCCCTGACTGGTGATATATATAAACGCAAGCTTAGTATGCTACAGAGAGTATGGGCTTGAGAAGCAAAGACCCGAGATCAAATCCTGGCTCTGCTGTTTACAGCTGTGTGGCTTTGGGTGAGTTACTCAGCCTCTCAGAACCCCCGGTTCCTTGATGGCAGATGCTCAATTCCTGGGCATTGTTGGGAGGGCTGGAGAGTACCCAGTACGCCCACAGGGCCGTGGCAGCTGGCGTCCTTATGCTCATGATAGACAACAGTACTCAGTGGGGTGGGAGAGAGTTGGAAGCTTGGGAACTGGGGAGAAATTGCTCACCTACTCGCTTTCCTCACAGCAACAGCAAACGTTCTCCGTATCTGCCTATCTCCTCTAACTTCAGAGAGCCCCGGGAGACAAAGCGTTGTCTGCCTTGTTTCATGGGCTAATGAGCGTTCATATTTATTTATTCAGTTATGCTTTTGGTTTTTGTTTTTTTGTTTCCGGGCATGTTCTAACTTATAAGAATATAGTGATTATATTATTACTATGCTTCGCTTTCATATAACGAAATACCAGAGGCAAGCTAACTTGATAAAGAGGTTTATTGAGTTCATGGTTCTGGAGGTTCAAGGACAAGACACTGGCTTTGGCTCAGCTCTGATGGGGACCCTGTGGTCGACATGATGACAGCACGTGTGGGAAAAATATCTCATATCCTGAAGAAGGGAGCCATAGGACAACTCAGAAATCAAGATTGATTTTATGAGAATTTGCTCAGAAGCTCCATAAGAACTACCTTAATATCCTCCAAGGACAGTGCCCCAGCGACCTAAGGAGAACTCAGGGTGGCTGGAGAGATGGCTCAGTGGTTAAGAGCATTGCCTAAGGAGCACTCAGGGAGCCTGGAGAGATGGCTCAGTGGTTAAGAGCATTGCCTAAGGAGCACTCAGCAGGTCCATCTCATAATGCCCTGCCAACCCCAGCATCAATGCAGCAGGTAGTGAGCTTCCAGCATTTGAACCCTTGGGGGTAAACTATTTCTAAAACAAAGCTATGGTGCATTATCAAAGGTTGGTGGACACAGCAGCCCAGACTCTGACTTGGGATTCTCTAAACTGGGTTGTCATTCAGGCTTCACTCACACCACTAGGGCAATAAAGACCACAACTCTTCAAAGTGTCCAGACGTTAGAGAAGATTAGAGGCAGGACCAGAAAGGGGCCGCTCCATGTTTTCTGATCCCCTGGCTGTCTAGAGCCCTTGGGGGAGGAGCCAGGTCACCTCCCAAGGCCTCTTTCCTTGATGGCCCTTCCTGACTTGGCAGACACCCTTTCTGGGCTCGTGGAGGCTCATTCCCATTGGACCCTTGCTTCTGGGATCTGCGCCAGGCAGACTCTGGCATTCACCCAGGCGAAGCCAGAGTGTGACGAGCGGAAGACAAGACAGGTGCTGTAAGTCCATGGTGGCATGAAGGAGGCTAGAGAGAGATCAGTCCTTGTGTGGGCGCTGTCACAGCAGGTAGGAGCCGGCTGGAGAGAGAGTGTGTAAAGGGGTGTGCATCTATAGAGGAAGGGCAGCCATTCAGGTGATCACTTCTGGTCAGATTTCCTGAACTTGGAAGCTGGAAAAGGCTCCTATTTGGGTGTACGGATATGCGGATGTGCCTAAGGCTTGGGTGTTTGAGTGCGCGCTGTGTGTTATGAGAGCAGTGGGTGGGTGTGAATATGTGTGTGAGCTGTACACATCCACCACGTAAACAGGAAGCAAAGAGGCTGACGCCGTAAACCGAAGACAGAAACTTCACAGACAAACACTGTTTCCACACTCGAGCTTGTGTGTGTTAATGTCGGGTGTTGCTGTGGTCTGAATGCTGGTGTTTCCCACCCCCACACTGATAAACTCCCAAACCTGGCAGTCTTAAGAGAAGGAGCTTTGAAAATGGGATAAGGATCCTTAGGAAAGAGATTGAAGGAAGCTGCCTGTCCTTCTGGCTTGTGAGGATGCAGCAATCCTTATTGGCACCATCTTGCTTTCCTGGACTGTTTAAATCAATAAGGCTCTGACCATGTATGTCCTAGTCTATAGGGAGTTCCCATTAGAAACCCCAGGCTGGAGGCTGGTGTGCTTTCTAAATCAAAGAGATGCATTTTCTTCACAGTTTTGGAGGCTGAAAGTCTGAGATCTTGGAGTCACAGTCTGTGAGCCTCCGGTAATGGCCGCCCCAACAGGATGACACAGGGATAGCATCACATGACAGAGTGTGTGCAAGAGAGGTGACATGATGAGCATGGAAACACATCAGCCTGTCTCTTTTATAGGAACCTACCCTCATGAGAACTAACCCATGCATCAAGATCTAACCCAGTCTCAAGACCAACATGAATCCCTTTATAAAGGTGGTCCTAATTCAGTCTTTCCTAGGCCCCATCTTCTGAAGCCCTGCCACTGGGAACCAAGGTTCTAGCATATAAACCTTTGGGGAACAAACCATTTCAACCCACAATGACCCCAACACTCATGGTTGTAACCTAAATCACCCAGAGATGCTATCTAGGTTCACATCACCAGAAAGAGCCTGTGACCCAAGGGTTGAGTAGTCCCAAAGACTGCCATATCCACCCCAGTCCTGTCACTCAATGCACAGGGCCTGCTGCCCAAACTGAACAGTTTACACCAGCATCCTGTATCCTAGGGATAAAGGGGCTGATGGGAAGGACCGGATAATTCCCTTACTGCCTTGCTGTCTCCTGGAAACTGCGTGCTCACACAAGCTGAAGGGCTGACATCCCTTCTCTACTCATTTCCCTCGGCTTCTGTCTAAAGAGGTACAGAAGGCTGCTGAAACTGACAATGGAATTACCTGGATGCTGGGTTCTGCCAATCTCTATTAGGAACCCAGGGAGAGAGATCCAAAACCCTGGGACACCTGGGAGCTGTTATTGCAATAGAGCTTGCTACGAGAACAAATAAAACAACCTTTCCCTGAGACACTTGCCCTGGACCGATGGATGAGTCTGGCATCCAGCCCAGGCTGCAGCATCCACCCTCTCCAGAGTCCAAGGAGCCCTGGGTGGGTGAGGACCTCACCGCCCAGTGCCACTGACCATTGGTGAGGCTCATCCTTCCCCAGAGGGAGGGGCATGAGGTTAGCTCAAGAACCTGCTTACCTTTTAATCACTTCCACAAAGGCCAAAGGCTCTGCCAGACTCTCTGACTTACAGACTTGACACTCCAGTTTTGAGCTTTTGGTGAGTTGCCTAGTAGGTAGACCGTCTATCTGATCCTTTCCTCTCCGTAAGTTTTTCCCATTTGTGCAATTTCAAGCTATTGTGGAACTCCATCTTTTTCCTCAGTGCGTTAAAAAAAAAAAAAAAAGAAAAAACAACAACAATAGTCCTGGAGAAACCAAACATACATGCATATGCACACACACACATACACACATACATACACCACCTAAACTGCACCACTTATACAAAAATTAACTCCAACTTAATTCTGAATGGGTCAGGTCACATTTGGATCATTCATAAAACATAAGACTACACAATTTCTAGAAAAAAACATGGGAATCTTTGTGATCTTGGTTAGGTAATAAGCTTTTATATGAAATTACGAAGATGTCATCCACAAATGAAAAAAATGATAAATTAGATATAAAATTCAAAACTTTGTTCTGCAAATGATCCTGGTAATAAAAGGAAAACACAAGCCATAAACAGGGAATAAATGCAGATCATACATTTGGCAAAGTGCTTAGATCCAGAATATATAAAGACCCCTCAGAAATCAACAATAAACTGGGCATGGAGACATACACCTGTAATTTAGCACTCGGGAGGCTGAGGTGGGAGGATAGTGGATTTGAGGCCAGTCTGGACTATACAGTGAGTTTAAAGCTATCTTGGGCTTTAAGGAGAGACCCTGCCTCAAAAAAAAAAAAAAAAAAACAAAAACAAGCCAAAAATCCCAAACAAAACAAGCAACAACAAAATTCAACAGTAAGAAGATAAACACTCAAAGACAACAATAGACAAAAGATCAGAAAAGGCAGTTCTCACAAGGACAACAGAACACGTTTGGAAAAGTTCTCTAGGACTGGTCATTGGAGGGATGTTGGCGAATCTGTTACAACGGCAAATAACTAATCGTGAGTGACAGCACCAGTCCCGGGGAGACCCAGGAACAGCTGGAGCTCTTGAACCTTGTTCAAGCAGAAGGCTCAGCTTCTTGGATGGCTTCTCTTGATGCCACACACACACTACTATATGGTCTACAACTCCATTCTTCTTTGCTCAGTCACAGAAACTTGTGTTCGCGCAATTGTCTGAGCCATGGGCATAGACTGCACAGCAGCTTTGCCTGCGCTTTTGCTGAGCTAGAAGAACCTAGACCTTCTTAGCTGACAAACACAGCAAACTGCAGAATGGAGTACCACTCAGAAAAGACAAGGGAGTACCATCTGACACAGCAGCATCACAATGCTGAACCTTAACTATTCACTGAGAGATGTCAGATCCAAGATGGTAAGAGTCCCTAAACATGATGTTCTGGAAGGCTTAGCTATAGGGACAATAAAAATAAATGTATGGTTGCAGGACAAAGGGATTTCTGGCAGGAATTGTTCTCTATTATGAATGTGGTGATGAATTCAAGAAGAGCTGCATAAAAGTTTACCAGAAAGTTCAAAGAACCTAAAATATAACATAAGCTAATAAACTGAACTGTGTTATAAATGAATTATATAGCTATACCGAAATAATAGCAGAGATGAGAAAGAAAATAGCTACCCTGAACGACGGAATGGTTTCAAAGGCCTGATGCAGCATCACACTGTGCTCAGAAAATGTCTCCAGGGGCTTTACAAGCTCAACACCACTTCTGTGAGAACTTGTGGCTAGAAAAGCAAGTCCATCATGGTCCTTCTAAGGTGACTATGTTCCACCAGTGATTGCAAGCTCTGAATGAGTGGTCACTGTACATACAGAAGTATGTCCATAAAGAAAACACAGGCACAGACTTCGGCTCCTGGAAGCCCCTTTCAAGAACCACCAATATTTTAGCTTGTTTTAACATATGTTTATGTTTTTAAAGCACCGTACCTAACATATATTGTTGATCTGCTAACATTGAACTCACAGCTGACACCTAGAACTCACATCTGTATGAAATTCACCCAAACCCACATATTTTCTCTGCCAGGCACACCACAGCCTGCTTATAGGGAGACTAAGCCACACATTGACACCATGCTTGCAGGCCTCCCAAAGGGCAAAATCACCAATAAGAAACACACACACACACACACACACACACACACACACACACATACGGGAAGCATGGTATTAACTACTGCAGAAGAGGACTTTGTTTCTAGCAGCAGAAAGCAGCCAGAGACCCGTTGACCTCAGCCAGGACGGAGTGTGTGAGCTGCAGCTGCTTGGTGCTCTGCTCTGGACTGACAAAGTGTCCTGAGTGCTGGCTATGTGGTTACAAAGGAAGTTTAGTTAGTAGAAGAATTTGCCCTACAGTACCTGAGCTGTGAATAAGAGGACAGGCTGTGTATTGTAGACAGTGACAGACCAGGGGAATGAGGGATCCACCAGCCCAACCCGGTGACATCTGTGACACGGGCTGAGCACTGGGCTTTCTGGCATTGAACTGCAACGAGTCCTCACGGACAGAGGTCTCTTCATTCTCAGACCAAGGGAAAAAACGGAAGCCTAGGAAATGAAGTGACTCCTCGGGTCACCTCAGGTCCTGCGTATTTCCTTTCAAGATCTGAGACCCTAAGAGCTGAGTGTTTGCAGGTAGGGGAATCAGAATCTTTGAAACCCAGGCTTCAGTTTACCCGGATGGTCCATCCTCCCATACCACGGATCTGCCACTAGTGCTGAGTGCTAGGCCTGGTGTAAACTGCTCTCATCCCAGAGGCACTCGCTCGGCCAGTGAGCTCACCTAGCCTCATTACTGTGAGTCCTGTGTACAGGTGTGTGCCAGAACCCTGCTCTTGAACGTCAGGTTCCCATTACTAACCACATCTTCTTCACTACCTGGTTATCCCAGGGGAATCTCAAACCCAGCATCCCCAAACAGGGCTTTGATGTCCTCCCCTAGCCTGCTCCTCCTACATCCATTCCCACCTTAGTCAGTGGTAGCCCTAATTGCTCAGAGAAGGCATCGCCCTCCCACCTCCATCCTACACGCTCTGGAGCCATTTTTCTCGGCTCCTAGGACTTCCTGCCTTCACTGCTGTCCCCACCTGGAAACGCTGCTCCTGCCTGGGCCCTCTGCCTGCTGCACCCACAAGCTCTGCCTCACACAGCCAGCCGAGCAGGAGCGAGAACTGCCCTGAGAAGACACACCCAGCTTTTTTTTTTTTTTTTTTGCTTGAAACTTCCCAGCGGGCTCCCTGTTCCTCAAAGCAAAAACCCAAGTTCTCTGATGACCTCCAAAGCCATCTGAGTGCTGACCTCCCCTCCCCCAACCCCTTTCCCCAGTTCCAGCCTCCTGGCTGGCAACTGCCCTTAAATGACATCAGCTGGTCTGTAAAGCAAAGGACACGGTCAACAAGACAAAACAACAGCCTACAGAATGGGAAAAGATCTTCACCAACCCCACAGCAGACAGAGGGCTGATCTCCAAAATATACAAAGAACTCAAGAAATAGGTCATCAAAAGAACAAATAATCCAATAAAAACAATGGGATACAGACCTAAACAGAGAACTCTCAACAGAGGAAGCTAAAATGGCTGAAAGACACTTAAGAAATTGTTCAACATCCTTAGCCATCACAGAAATGCAAATCAAAACAACTCTGAGATTCCGTCAGAATGGCCAAGATCAAAAACACTGATGACAACTTATGCTGGAGAGGATGTGGGGTAAAGGGAACACTCCTGCATTGCTGGTGGGATTATAAACTGGTACAGCCACTTTGGATATCAGTGTGGTGATTTCTCAGAAAATTAGGAAACAACCTACCTCAAAACCCAGCAATACCACTTTTGGGTATATACCCAAAGGATGCTCAATTGTGCCACAAGGACATGTGCTCAACTATGTTCATAGCAGCATTGTTTGTCACAGCCAGAACCTGGAAACAACCTAAATGCCCCTCAACTGAAGAATTAATAAGGAAAATGTGGTACATTTACACAATGGAGTGTTATACAGCAGGAAAAAAATGACATCTTGAAATTTGTGGGCAAATGGATGGATCTTGAAAACATTGTATTGAGTGAGGTAACCCAGACTCTGAAAGACAAGTGTCATATGTACTCACTCATAAGTGGCTTTTAGACATAAAGCAAAGAAAACCAGCCTACAATTCACAATCCTAGAGAACCTAGACAACAATGAGAACACTAAGAAAGACATACATGGATCTAATCTACAAGGGAAATAGAAAAAAAAAGCAAGATCTCCTGAGTAAATTGGGATCATGGGAGAGGGCAGAAGGGGAGGGGAGAGGACAGGAGGGGAGTGGAAAAAAATATATAGCTCAATTAAAAAAAAAAAAAAAACCCTCAGCTGGCGTTCCTAAGCCAGGCCCGGAACTGCCTGGGAACCCTCTGCACAGAAAGCAAGTCAAGCTTATGCTTCTGGGCTCAGACTGTGTATCTGGTGGTGGGTGCTCACCTCCATCAAGGTGCTTCTAAAAAAAGAATCCCTTTTCCAAATTGCACCTTCAGCATCACGCTCTGGTGTCTTCCTCCTGAGTTTTCTGCCATTGCTACCTGCAACGATGCATTCATTCGTTTGGGAATGTCTTTTTCAGATTGGAAGCTCACATCTAATTTGTTCACTGATGTATATTCCCTGTATCAAGAATACTGCCTAGAGCGTAGAAGGCACTTGGGTTTTTAAATTAATTTATTTGGTTTTTGGGAGGGGTCTCACAGGCAGCCCTGTCTGACCTTGAGCTTGATCTATAGGCAAGGATGACCTTGAACTCCTGATCCTATTGCCTTCTCCTCCCAAGCCGTGAGACCACAAGCAAGCACACTCTGCTCAGCTGCTCTGTTTTCTCAATGACTGAAGGACAAAAGTGGGTTTGTGTTCTAAGCTAGAATCCCTTACCTTTAGAGGGGTGAAGTCGGAGACCATTGCTGGATATCCCCCTCCCCACTGGCAAAGCGAGCCCTCTCTTAGGGACCCTAGGCGCACAGTTCCATTAAAACAATAGTGAGAAAACAAGCCAGCTTCTTAGTAGCCTCCATTTGGAGAGGCACAGGAGCGTTTAGCAGTGCAAATCAAGAATTCAGAGGCTTAGGGCTTGTAAACCCATCAAGTCTGTCCAAATGTGACTGGCACCAAGCCGTGCGTGCCTCTCCTGCCTCTCACGGGATCAGGGTGTCCCTCTGGCCTGCAAAGCAGCCTGCTCTCCATGTAGACACAGCTATCATACCCAGAGTCAACATTCTCCAGTCCTCACAGCTTTCCCCAGAGCTTATCTGGAAACTTCTGATTGCATCTCCAAAGGAATAAAATAAATTCCAATGCCAGCTGTTTATTTTTTCCTTCTGTTCACCCAAGACAGACCTCCTGTGTCTCCTGTGATCCTCAGTGGGTAATCAAGGTGACTTCCTGATTCCCGGGGGTGGGGCTCCAGCGGAGGGCAGGGGCGAGGCACTGGGGGGGGGGGGCGGGGATGAACCTCAGGATCCTTCACAGTGAGAAGCAGGAAGCTACAACTCCAGCTTGAAAGGAGGTGGGCGGGCAGGGCAGGGAGAACAAACACAAAACCTGCCTGAGACAGACACAGCCACATTTGCATAGCAGAGACCAAGCACCGCTTAGAAGGAGTGGCAATTAGAGTCTCAGGTGAACCGGGCCGCTTTCCAATCTCACAGAGAGGAGATGAAAACCCAGCCTTGAAGTGGAGGAAGGATATGGAATTCAGAATCCCCGCAGGGTTTGAGTTGAGCAGGCAGGCAACACTGGAGGAGCCAATGCTCAACTCTTCCCCTTAAGAAAAGACATCGCGGGATCAGCTTGAGTATAGTGTCTGTAAATACGCCTTTATTATCAGCAGCAGATAATTTGTGCCCTACCTTTCATTGCTTGGATTAAATGGTTCTTTGTAGCAGGCTTTCTCTTTGGGCACCTGATCAGTTCCCAAAAAAAGAAATGGAGACTTTTTATTAGTTATATTAGTTATGATATCTTGTGCTTGTCCCACTAGCTCTTAGAACTTATTTGAACTGTTTCTCTTCTATGTTTTGCTTACAGGCTTTTTACCTTTCTTTCATTCTGTATGTCCTGCTTTTCCTGTTTCCCCCATGGCTGGCTGACTAGCTGCTCCCTGGCTGGTTGACCCTGGGCATCTCCCTTTCTTTTCTCCCACGTTCTCTTCTCTCTTGAGCCTAGATTCCTCCTCCTACTTAATCTCTCTGCCCCCCAGTCCCACCCATCTCTCTACTGCCTAGTTATTGGCCATTCAGATTTTTATTAGACCAATCAGGTGCCTTAGGCAGGCAAGGTGAAACAAATGTAACACATCATTGCATAGTTAAATAAATGTAACACTGTTTTACAAAGTTTACAGCAGTTCTTGATGACAGGGACTGGACTTTTTATTAGCACTTGTCCATTCCTGGCACTAGGCACTTGTTTCTTGGGTGTTGTGGCTCTGGTTAATGGCAAAGCAAACATGTGAACCTCTGCCTGTAGCCATCATGACTCAGCAAAGCCTTAGAGACTTGGAGGACACAACACTCCGGGCAAACTTTCAAGTAACGTCTGGGCATTCAAATCAGCCCCTAGGTTTCCAGGAAGACTGGACAGTGAGGGCTTTAAAGAAGGGCACATTCAGGCCAGTCACACCTCACACCTGGAGCCAGCATTAGACATAATTGCTGTGAAGAGAATGGACCAACATCTATTCTTAAAGGTGTGTGTGCGTGTATGTATGTGTGTGTGTGTGTGAGAGAGAGAGAGCGTGTTTGTGTGTCCGTCTAAGTTGTGGTTATTGTAGTTATGGGTGTATTACTGCAAGTCAAGGATTAGCTAACGCTAAGAGTTTGTGGTCGGGTGGTTTCCATGGTAACCCAAAGCTGCTTTGCTCTCCTCTCTCCTTCCCTCCTCTGTGATAGGAGATACTCCTCTCAACAGGAGGGCCAAGGGTGGTTACAAAGAAGGGAAGTCATCCACCCAGCCTCAGCTGCTCTAGACACTGGCTAAGAAACGACTGTAAACCCAGCAAGTCTTCACTGATGTGATGGGCACAGAGCCAGTGGGTCACCAGCTCCAGTTCCAAAGTCACCACTTTCTCAGAATCCACCCTGCCGTGAAAACCCTCTGGTGTTGTAGGCTTAGCTGTGCCCAGAGACCCAGATACACACTCTGGATTTCACATTCTCTGAGACCAGAATTTGTCTTTAAAACAAAAGAACAACACGAAATTAGAAAGGAAACAGATGGAAGAGCTAGAGGGAAGAATGGAGACAGGGCAGGAGAAGCGGACAGGGCAGGAGAAGCAGACAAGGCAGGAGAAGCAGACAGGGCAGGAGAAGCGGACAGGGCAGGAGAAGTGGACAGGGCAGGAGAAGCAGACAGGGCAGGAGAAGCGGACAGGGCAGGAGAAGCAGACAGGGCAGGAGAAGCGGACAGGGCAGGAGAAGCGGACAGGGCAGAAGGAAGGGGACAACTACCTCTGACTCTTCACTAGCTTAAAAATTTAAAATAATTTTTAATTTTTATTTATATATCTGTGCATGAGCATACACAAGTGCCCGCAGGTGCCAGAGAGAGCATCACATCCCCCAGGCCTGGAGTTTCAGCAGGTTCCAAACGGTCTGACGTGGGAGCTGGGCACTCCATGCTGCTTCCTCTGGAAGAGCAGCAAGTTTTGTGCCCTCTCTCCAGATCCCGTGGTTGTTTTTGTGGTTGCTTGTTTTGAGGTAGAGTCTTACTAGGTAGCCCTGGTTGGCCTGGTACTACATAGCCCAGGCTAGCCTGACTCCCAACAGTGCTCTGGCCTTTACCTGCCCAGTGGGTGTCACTCCCGCCGTTTTAAGTCAGTTACAGCCCCAAAGAGATTACAGGCGTTAATCAGAGGCCAGGACTTGGGTTCTACACAAATGTGGGTTTATCCTGTACATTTTGCAATCTGCAGGTTGCCTACCCGATAGTACCTGGTACATAAGCCTGTAAAAACGCCTTCCTCCTACAATGTATGTCAGAAGCCCTCCCCAATTATTTCTGTAGTATTTCCTGATAAACACCTTCATGGTAGAAAGAGTCACAGACTCAAGATTCTGTTTAATCTCACAACTGCTGTGTGTGTCAAATGTGACTCCAGTCCCATCCATTACCTTGTTTCATGCCTACAAAGACCTTAGGTCAGAGGTGCCATTAAGAACCACCACTTTATGGAGATGCAGTTGGCACAGAGGAGTTACATAAATTGTCCAAGGTCATACAGCAAGCAAGTGGGAGAGTAGAGTTTTTGCTTGTGACCTCCACTAACACAGCTAGGGGAGAATTTAGAGAGCTGCCATCCAATCACCTAGCTTTACAGAGACTCAGTTTTTGACCTTTCCAAGGTCATACAGCCAACGAGCAGGTGCTGTGTGCAAGTATCCAGATAAGCCTTAGAGTTCCCATCCTGCCTCAGAGCAAATTCCTTATAGCAACCGCAGCTGCCTCCCGCTTCCGGGGTTCAAGCCCTTGTTCCCTTTCCTTACAGGCCCCTACCCAGATGCCCTGTCAGACTGTCAGGCTCACCTTCCTGGTGACAGTGGAGGAGTTCTGCCCAGTAGTCCCTGCCGAGAGTGACAGCACCACCCACCACCCTGTCATCTCTGCCTAGCTCTGTCCCTGTCAGACGCCTCCCAGCTCACAGCTGTCTGTCAGCAGCTGCTCCAGGATATAAATAACCAGCCGTTGGCAGAGGCGCCCTGGGCCGGGTGGGAGGGGGCAGAGTGGGGAGGCAACAAGCAGTGAGGAAACAGAGGTCCCTCCTGTGGGCTCGGATATCTAAAGCTCGTGCCCCCAGGCTTTCCAGTGGCTGTAAGCCTGGTGCTATTGCGCCAATCCAATCCTTCAGTCCACATCCTGGTTCTTGAGGAAGTATCTGAGAGACTCCCCTCCCCTCCAGACTGTGGATGTGAGGATGCCTGCTCATGCTAGGGGGAGGACTGTGCCAGAGAGGAGGGGTCCCAGAACCTGAGGCAAGCACAGAGTGGGGACAGGAAGGAGGAGGAAAGAAAAGTTTGAGCAGGATGGAAGGACATGAGAACATTTATCAAGCCTCTGCCGGGTGTTGGGTACACACACATACACACACACACACAAATATACACACAAACACACACACACAAATATACACACATACACACACATACATACACACACACAAACACACACATACATACATACACATACACACACAAACACACACATACACACACCACCTCATCTCCTCAGAATATATCTTCACTACTAAGGACAAGGACACTAGAGTAACAAAGAGGATCCAGATAAACTGAGGGAGAAGAACCCAGAAGGTCACCCCTTCAAGCCTCATCTTCTGCTGGAGAGACATACAGAAATCTGTGATGCGTCTCCAGACACAGCCAGGCAGTGGCAAGCCAAGCTGTGAAGAACGAGACAACAGCTGGGAGCCGCTGTGTGGCCGCCCTCTTCCTCTGGGTGCCATCTGACCGCGATGAATACATGTTACTTTAGGAAAGCCCTGAGAGTGTCCGGCTGCTTAGGTAAAGTTGGGGAGGTGTCCTCTGCACACACATTGGATGGGACTGTCTATAACTGACAGACTGCTCGTCAAGGGGCTCTTGATAAATGATTCTTACACCTGTGTGCACTGGACTCACCGGCTGTTAAAGCAGAGGGCTGGTCCCCTCCCACCCCAGGGCTTCTGGGTCAGCAGGGACATTGTTCACGTTTTCACTTTTGAGCATATTTGTCTGCTTTGATGTTTAAAGACCTGTCTGGGCGGGGGAAGTAGCCTTCCGGGAGAGCCAGGTTCTTAGAGCATTCTATTATGCAGATTGGCCACCTGGAGAGAGCCCTGCTTTGCCTGACCTTACCCCTCCCAGGCCCAGGATCCAGGCAGTCAGAGCTGGCAGCCCTGAACCATGCTTCACTTTCCCCTGAAGTCCCCACGAAGACATTTCCTGGGCTCTCCCCTCAACCCTTCCTCTCTAACTCCTGTCCATCCTGATGCTGTCCCACAGACTGTGAGGAAAATAATGCCTAGGCTCTTGGACCTAGGGTAATCTTGTTTCCCTGAACTTCCTTTGTGACCACCCAAGCTAACAGTCACATCAAAGAGTGCTACTGCCCCAGCTTGGGACCTCGCCTTTCGAACTTTGAGAGGCAGCTGGGCGTGACAGGAGACAAACCTTCATAGGACCAAGGAGACTTCTGGAAAGAAGAGACTAAAGATGCTGCTCTCTTATTTACTCCACTGCAGGGGTCTGAAAGCTGTGGCTAGAAACTCAAGCCCTACTGCCTAGCTAGGAGCATAAGTCATCTGCATGATGTCCATAATGTCCAGGTCCAGGATGGGGTCCTTGGGTGAGGGGGTAAGAGTGGGTCTGTGCTGACATTTGGTCAGCAGCGGTATCTGTGGCGAAGCCCTGTGAGGCTGTAGAAATAAACAAAAACCATTGCTGATGGGAGGGATGGAGGGAGGGGCTAGACAGACACCCCTGAATCTGGTCATCTGTTCCTTCCGTGTGTGTGTGTGTGTGTGTGTGTGTGTGTGTGTGTGTGATGCACGCACACGCATACACACATACACACGCATGCATGCATGCACACACACACACTGCACATGCACACAAGCGTATACACACAGCTTTTCTTACCATCAGGAGGAGTGAAAGAGAAGACACAAAGATGGGGATGCTGAACTTTCTATTCAGAGGGCAGCTTAGAGGATACATTCACATAATAAAAGATCTGTCAGGCCTAGAGAGATCGCTGAGTAGTTAGCACAGGCTGCTCTTCCAGAGGATCTGGGTTCAAGTCCCAGCACCCACATGGTGGCTCACAACTGGGCGTAACTCCAGTTCCAGGGCATCTGACACCCTCTTCCTGCCTCTGTGGGCTCTGCAGTCACACGGTACACAAACAGTACATGCAGGCAAACATTCACATACATAAAGTAAGAATAAAAGAAAAACTTAAAAATAAAAGCTCTGTGAACATTGTGCCCTAAGCTGTGAAGCAGGACACACTGGTCATCTTTCACCATTTAAAACATTTGGTTTATGCCTCTCATAGAAGAGGTGGCTATTGGTATAGTTGACCCTCCATGTTCACAGGTTCATCCAAGGATTCAGCCCAAGGAAGGAGATAGATAGATAATAGATAGATAGATAGATAGATAGATAGATAGATAGATAGATAATAGATAGATGATAGATAGATAGATAGATAGATAGATAGATAGATAGATAGATAATAGATAGATAGATAGATAGATAGATAGATAGATAGATAGATAGATATAACGAATAACTTATGTAAACCTAGTTGTCCATCAACAGACATATAACTAATGAAAATTTGGCTTACATGTATATAATGGAATACTACATAGCTCTAAGAAAGACAGTTAAAAACTTTGCAGGAGATTGGATGGACTTAGAACATATTGTAGGGATCAGGGAAAGCTCTGTCTGAGCTAGTGAAGTCCCAAGAGAATGTGTATTGACATGAGCACAGCCATGTCAAGGACACCAGAGCCTCGGACTCATAGATGAATGGCAGAATCTTACCCACCAAGATTAGGCTCAAAGGAAAATGGCAAAGCCCTCCTCAGGGGACAGAGTATAAGTGTTGACAATGTTTATAGAAAATGTCCACCATAGCTCTCCCACCATGCCCAAGGCCTGAAGACTGCTCCCCAATAGAGACTGCTGCTACAGAGGTAGCTGAGCCATCTCCTAGATCCAGCTGTATCCCATAAACCCCGCCTCCTTGTTTATCTGCATACGATGAACCCGCCTCCCTGTTCAGCTGTGTGCCCTGACCCTACCTTTCTCTCCAACTCTACGTGATAAACACGCTGGCTTTCTCGGGCGTAGCAGCTTTTCCAGCAAGAGAGTCTAGGCCACCACATTCCCGTGTTTCTGCGTGTCTGTCATTTCTTCATTCCTGTGCTGTCCTGATCAGGTCCAAGTCCTGGGAGTTGTGCAAGGATGCAGCAGCCTCAGAAAGAAGTAAACTACATGCTCTTTACCATATGCAGAGTCTAGTCTGGAATGCATATGTAAACGATTGTACTTGCGGGTACCGTATAACATGAAGACAACAGAACATGAGAAAGGACTGTAAGCAGGTAATGACATGAGATATGAAGGAGGAGACCAAGATACTGTTTTTCTGGTTCTGGCTCTGTCAGGAGTCCTGTTTGGTGGTGGGTAGCACGTGAAGTACATTCGCTACTGAAAGGGTAAAGTTTACTGTGCTGCTCCACGGCTTCCATTCCGAGCCTATTCTAACTGCACAGAAGTTCACAGAGTTGTATAGACTTCAGCTCTGGTTAATCTGAGTATGTGATGCTTTTATTTATTTGCAAATGTGTGTGTGTGTGTTTCTTTTCATAATAAAGGTTACAAAAAATTAGGGGAGAAAATACACCTGCATGACACATGTAGACTGTTTTTCTGATTGTTATTCCCTAAACAACACAACATAACAACTATTTGTATAGCATTTGTATTATTCTAGATATTCTAAGCCATTCAGAGATGATTTAGAGTGTTCCAGGGAGTGTGTTGTTATATGCAAATTATCATCTTCTATAAGAATCTCCAACCTCCTCCAATTATCGTACTTGCAGGGGGCCCTGGACCCATCCCCTATGCACACGAGGGATCATTGCATTTGCAGGGCAGAACTGAGACAAATGGCGAGTAGAGGGTGGGGCTAGCAAACACAAGCACCTGAGGACACCTGAGGCCGGCTCTACCGAAGGCTGGGGCCAAGGAGAGGCCAGGGGAGGAGTGAGAAGGCTGAGGCACCTAAGTACTCAAGGGCACCTGCCTCCCTCCCCCCTGCACCCACTCATGTTCCTGAGTTCCCTAAGCATCTTCCTTAGCTTGGAACTCTAGTCTCTCCTGCCTAGAGCATGGACTCTCTGTAGTCTTGATGCTTCTTATCTGAAGGTTTTCAAGACCCGTCCTTAGATTCGCCTGCGCCACCCCCATGTGTTCCGCCCTTCCTCATAGTGCAGAGATTTTCCTCTTACCTACATTTTCTTAGAGCAAAGGTTGCTGTTGGGGGATAGTCAATCACACTGTGAACCCCAAGTTTGCATTTGCGTTAACTAAATAAAATTAACCTCGGGTCAGGAGACTGAGTTAGCAGCTACTGGCAGAAAGTAATCATAGAGCAACAGAGGGCATCCGGGAGAGATAGAGAGATGCACCGGAAGGAGTAGGGAGGGATTTGGAGTGCTGTGGCTTTTTTCTTTTGCTGGAGCAGAAGGACGGGATCTTCAGAGATGCCAGCAAGGAGAGAGGGTTAGCTAGTTGCTACTCAGTCTCTCTGAGCTAGCCAGTTCTCACCCCAACCTTTGAATCTCGAGTCTTATTTATAAATAGAATGGTAGAGGTTTAGTTAAAATTACCTTGAGGGGCGGAGACAGGACTGTTACCTTTGGGAACAGAATTCCCACCAGGATGCAGCCTGAGCAGCCAGGCTGCTGTTAGAGAAGCAGGCCGGTAACTGAGGAGTTGCAGTTGCTGACATAGTAGTAGATTAAGATACAGCCACTGTGCTGAGGATAAAGCAACAGGTTGCTTTGGCTGTCCTTTCTGACTCAGCATCCCATGAGGTGAACAAGACAGATACTGCTAGGCGTTATAAAGGAATCCAAATCAGGGAAGCTATAAATGTCTGGTATTTTACCACAGACACCACTAAGACCCACCATAACAGTCCTTGAGGTGGGAACACCATTCTGGTAAGAGTGGCGTGTCTCTTGCCCCCAGCAGGTTCCCAGAACTCTGTGAACTTAACAGTCATTTCCCAATCTCTTAACACAATGAGAAATGTGGCCCCAGGAAACCTATACACTGAGTTGTCTTAAGCAGAGGAAGAGGCCAGCATCTCAGTCTTCCACCTCAGAGGCAGCCCTGTTGGCATCTCCTGGCTTGGGTGCCCATCTCTATAGACAGGCATATCAGGGGGTAGGAGGGTGAGAGAGGATTCATCACAGGACACAGTCTGAAACGGGGAAGGGGGGGGGACAGCAAACTGTGCTAGACAGGCAAAACCACTGCTCCAGGCTGCTGAGGAGGCTAGACACATAAGCCCAGCTGAGAACATAGACTCCTTGCATGCACACGAGAGGCAAGGGCAGATCAGTTCTCCAGACTGCACTTAAATGTTGAGAAGGACCTTGGTGTTTGGGGTCAGATGGAATTAAATGGGGGAGGCTTGTGGGAATTAGAAGAAAGAAAGCAATGGGTCTTTGGGAAAGAGGAACCTAAGGGGTTCTCATTGATGGCTTGGCAGGACGGAATGAGTTAGGGGATGGACTGAGAAGGGAGATGGAAATACCAGAGGATGCCACAGGCCCAGCATCCTCCAGTTCCTACAAGCCTGTTCAAGGGCCTCTGAAGTAGCATCAGACACTCCCCACCCCTTGTGTGGGATCAGATTGTGGGAAGCAGCATGTATAAAGAGGGAAATAAGGGAGGGGGCTCAAATTCTATGAAAATTAGAAATAATGATGGTGGGGTGGGAGAGAGAGAGCTCTGCTGCTTGTGAAAGGAGCAGAGGATGAGATGGGAGAGAACAGGGGCAGCTCTCACTATTGTCATGGCAACACAGACAAATCCAACTCTGCGGCAAACACCACTCTGTGTGAGTCCTTTTCTGAGACAGAACCCAAGACAGGCAGAAATGGGGACATGAAGCCCAGGGTGTGGGGATCACTCAGGCAGCCTGCATCTCTCCTCCTGTGTCTAGTCTGTGCCACCCTCTGCAGAAGGGGATGTGAAGTGTGCCCGTGGCTTGTACACGCAGGTTGTCTGGGTCACAGGGAGCAGCAGAGGTTGGTTCAGAGGTGGCCCTTTCCTGCTCAGCACATATTGCATGGCACACAGGGATCTACTCTGCAATCGCAGGGCACACCTGTTCTGCTCTCCCTGGGCTCTCTGGAGCAAATACCAAATACCAAGAAAGTCACATGGCCTGGCACCCATCTCCTCCCTTTTCGTGTTCCTGTTCCAATATTCTCTACTCTGTGCTTTTCAGTTGCCCCACTGGGCCCTCCACGGCCCTCTTCTGCCCTCCTATCTTTTTTTCCTTAGTGTCTCCCTTCTCCCCCGACCACCTTTTTCTGTTAAAATTGATACCAAAGCCAGAAGAGTAGGCGACAGCATGAAGAGACACTTGGTTGGGATTATGCCTTTCCTTCCTGCTCCCCTTGCTCCCCACAGAAGTCCCTAGAGGAATTCCTATCATCAAGCCCCACAGGGACCCTGGCTATTCTGTCTTTCAGAGTTTAGCAAAACCCAAATTGAAACACCCCTCAACTCTCAGGGTCTCTCAGGGCGACTGGAACACCCTGTAGGCCCATAGGAACCATGCTGGGCTTGCAGAGAAGGACATGTCAGCCTGAAAGGGACACTGGACAAGAAGCCAGAAAGATGATTTTTAGACTCAAAGTTTGGTTCTGAGGAAGGACCTCTGAATTTCATTTTTCTAAAATTAGATTAATGAAGCCAACCAACAGGACAGGGCTGTTCCTAATAGCCTTGAAACATCTTTCCTCAAGTGGCTGGGTTCTTATGTCCAAGTCTCTGAACCCTGAAACATCTATACTAGAACAGCTATATTGCCCCCAGGCTAGCAAAAGGTGTCCTAGGATGTCATTCGGTCTCCCTTGGAGAGACTGTGTGGTGAGATAACTGAGACATACCGTGAGGAACAGTCAGCAACAGGTACAATGTGACTCAGAGACAGACCGTGAGGAACAGTCATCAACAGGTACAATGTGACTCAGAGACAGACCGTGAGGAACAGT
>NC_022013.1:23350882-23358538 GCF_000317375.1 Microtus ochrogaster
TGAGGAACAGTTGTCAGCTGGTACAATGTGACTCAGAGACAGACCGTGAGGAACAGTTGTCAGCAGGTACAATGTGACTCTGAGACAGACCGTGAGGAAGTCATCAGCAGGAACACCGTGACTCTGATGAGCACATGAGCACATCTGTAACAGAATCACAGACCTAGCTGAATTCTTCCCTGCGGTCTCTACATTCTATCCCTGTTCATCCATTAGCTGTGGTTGTCAAACAAACCGAAGCATTCAGAGCCCATTCTCATCTATGACCTCATGGGATCCTCATAGTTATTTCTTAGGGGTCACCTTCCTCGCTTCCTGAACTTAGAGATGCTGTGTGGCCTGTCTAAAATCACTCTGCACATTAGACTTAACAAAATGCTTGATTACAATATGACACCCCCCCCTTATCCATGGATTCCACAACCTTGGACCCCACTACCCAGAGATAAAAAAAAAAAATTAGGCAGCTAGAGAAACAGTCATAGAATCTGACTCCCAGCACCCACATAAAGGCTCACAATAGTTTGTAACTCCAGTTCCAGGGGATCTGGTGCCTTCTGCTGACCTTTGTGGGTACTAGGCACACAAATGTTGCACAAATACACATGCAGACAAAACACACACATAAAATAAATAGATGACATAATCTTTAAAACTCGAAGTCTGCACTGAACTAACAGAGTTTTTCCTTGTCATTATTGCCTTGATTGTTCCTTATTCCCAGAGCTTCTATGTTGTGATTTGAATCATACAGGAGACTATATAGATTCTATGCAGATACGATGCCTTTATATAATGGATTTGAACGCCCATAGACTGGTATCTTTGGGAGGACTTAGAATCCTAGGGATACTTGGAGACAGATAAACTTCCTGGGTCTTCCAGTGGTTAGAAATGTCAGATTTATCAACAAAGGATGGCACACTGCTTTGCAGCGTGCTGGTCTAACATGCAAAAGATCTGACATTGGTCCAGTGCAGCCTGGGATATATGCCTCTTAGGTCTGCTGACTGCAATATGTGGGCAGCTGCCATGCAGGAGAAAAGAATGAGTTAAAAAACTAATTTGCCTCGAGCAAAGTGGCTCCCTCCAGACTCGCACCCTGCAGCTCGGCTAATGTCTGTACGCATGCACAGGTACCGGTGTGTGTGCGCACATGCATGCAGGTAGGTGCACTCTCTCTGATGTCCTGAGTGTCCTTCCTGAATCCCCATGTTCAAGACAGCTCCCAGAGCAGAATTACAGATCTAGCGGAGGGAGCAGCCCCTGTCCCTGCTCTCCAAGCTCTCCCTGTGTGGGCAGGTTATGCACACACAATGACTTAACACAGTCAAAGAAAATACATAAACAAGCATAGAGTAACAACCCAGCTGAGAGAGAGAGCCTTGCATGGCAAGCCAGGGGGCGGATGCTATGAGCAGGGAAACAAAAGTGGGGGGTGCTGATTCAAAGCAGCTGGGTTCTGGGCCCAGACAGACTCTCAGGGTCTGCTCTAGCAGGTACCTGTGCCTTGGCATTCAGTCTGGCAGTGAGCATGACTGAGTGGATATCTTAGGCCTGTGGACTCTGACCTAGAGACTGAGGCTTCTGGAGCAGGCATGAAAGGGACAGGAAAACAGCGTGTCCCCGCCAAGGACTGGGGTCAGGTGCTTCCATACAGTCCTTAGGCTGGCTACGAGCTGTAGGCAAAGATATCACTGACGTCTGCAAGAAGACCAGGCCTGCCCCAACAGTGCCACAGAGCTGTGCCAGGACCGCGTCCTCCATCCTGTAGGGCCAGGTCTCTATTAGGTTAATGGTCTTCCAAATAAGGTCACAGTGTGGCTGGAAACCTGAGCCCAGTACTTGGCTTGTGTAGGGTTCTTTTACTCCCAACTGGCCTCATTTGAGGTCTTCTGGAAGTTGATTTAAACTAGGCTTAAAAAAATAAAATAAAATAAATAAACACAGTCCCTACAGTCCCTACCGTGTACTACCTTGTCTCCCAGGCTTTATGTTCCCTGGGCTCCTGTTCCCTGCTTGTACTCTGAACCACCCCGAAAAGACATAAACATGTCTGTGTTTGAAGAGTCTCTGCGGAGCCACCTAGGCGCTGGCTCTCTGTTGATGTGGGTAGCTACCATGGAGGGATGTGGAGACTCCAGCCCTCCCTCCTGCTGTCCTGCCCTGTGAACCTAGATCTGGATGCCCCTGTGCACTGGGGTCTGAGCTGCTGGAGAGGGAGCAATGGCCGGCCCGCCTTGGGAGCTCCTTCTCCCAGCGCTGGTGAGTTTCTGCAGTTTACAGCAGGTACCTAATTCATAAGCTGTTTTTACAGCTGTTGTCAAACAGCCACAAACCAAAGAAATAAAGTAGCCAAAGGAGCAATGTCTTGTCTACCTTGGCCCGCCCAGCCTGTCTGCTGCATTGGGACGGCTCTCTGTGGGGGCTGGCGGATGGAGAGCCCCTGAGCAGACCTACAAGTCACTTCCTTAGGGCCAGGTTTCTATGAGGTTAACAGGACAAGACATGGTCAGCCAGGCTAGTAGGAAATGAGCTGCTCCCGCAAGGGATGCCTCAAGAGAAAGCTCCCAGGCCTCCTCCGGAGAGAGGGCATGTGTCCAGACCTCACTGCCCCCGGCCCAGGATAGCAGGATCCCTTAAATGACTGCCTCCCCAGTTCTCTCTCAACCGCCAAGGGATGAAGCCAAGAGCATGCTTGCCTGAAGGAAGACTGATGATGTTGCCATCCCTGGGCTTCCTTCATCCTTCCCGGGGGACAGTGCAGCCACTGCTCTGCCACACTCAGCCCTCCTGATCCATCATTCTGTGTTATCAGCACCAATAAGCCAGCTCAGCACCTCTATACTAGTGCCGTTTGCTGTGGGCGGCCACACATACCTGTCCCCCCGTAGCACGGGGCACCTCACACCACTTCCATGTCTTCTCTTTGTCTCTTTAGGCCAGGCCCGCGATATGCAGGGGACCACAAATTAGAAGAAGGATGGAACTGAGTGATTCTGGGAGAAACAGGTCTGAGTCACAGGAAGTGGCAGCAGACAGGGATGAGGCCGAGAGGGCTGAGTGTGGGAGAGCTAACCAAATGGAGCTGGGACCACCCCATACCCCCTCCATGCCTGCAGGTCATGGGCATGTCTGGCTGCTACTCCGCACTCCCTACCCATGGAATGTTCGAACCCTTCCCCAAAAGGTTCTCTCCAGTGTCTCCAGTGACATTGTCAAGGCCTCTCATTCTTCCTGCTGAGCGCAGAGGAGTGATGACCTCCCCAGGGACTGTACAGTCCTGTACAGAAGAGGGCTGAGTGCTAAAGCCTGGATTTCCTGGCTGGAGAGAAGACAGCTGTTCCGCTTTATGAAAAGAGGGAAATTCGTGATGACTATTGCTGAATTCTGTCAGCCGTGGCTCAGCACAGAAAACCAGCTGCAGCCACAGCCCTGGAGTAAGACCCCCCCCCCCTCCACAGCCTCTTTCCCAAACCACGGGCTCTTCAGGGTCTGCTCAAAGCCCCTTTGCTCAGGACAGCCAGAGTGAGCAAGGGTCCCACCTGCACGCTCTAGTCTACACACAGAGGGCCACAACCCGGTCCTCTTCACTCACTACTGCTCTCTCCCTTCACTCTTGGCCAGTACCACCCCTTCTCCCTCTCCCTACCCACTGCCCTCCGTCCATCCCCCACCACTCAGCAGCCACACAGGGCCACTCTCGGCCAGGAGAGTGAGGGCCACGGGGGGGGGGGCAGTTGCTTTGTCTGATGTTTAGTGGCTGCCCTTGAGGAGGTCACAGAGGAGTGCATGGTCACGGCCTGGTGTCAGGAGTGATGACCAAGACTGCCTGGTAAAGAAACCAGAAAGATGAAGTGAACTGCCATATCACAGAGCAAGACGGCAGAGCAAAGGCTAGACCTGAAGCATGTAATGTCTCATGTGGATCTGGTGACAGCCTGGACTTCCCTCCCGGCACTGCCGACTTCTAGCTGTGGACCATTGGCATACGGCCAACATGTCTGGGACTTGGTTTCTTGGCACATGTGTCAAGGGGCTATGCTTGTGGGGACTGTGAGATGGTCAACAGTTGGGCACAGCAGACCCAGCTCAGAGCCGACATTTTACAGGAGTGGAGGCAGGAGAAGGAGGAAGAGCCATAGGAGCTGACACTGCTGTGTGCCAGTCACTTGGTGTGCAGCGGCTCCTCATGTCTACCCTCTGAACCAGGCTCTTCAGACAACAAGAGAAAGAAATTGGCCCTGGAGCCCCATCCAAGAGGTGTGGAGACAGAGTACTCACAAACCCCGCTCCCGCCCATGGCTGTCTCAGCCCAGGTGCCTCCTATGCAACCCTCTGACCCTTAGCCCGTGAGCATCTATTGGTGTTTACCAAGCAGAGGAACAGAGGACAGAGTGCTCGGGGAGGAAGGACACTAATATACACAATAGCCAGTTTTCCAGGCCTTTGTCAAACAAGACCACACGAGTGGGACCCAAGAAGGGTCCTAGGGGTGTGGCAGTAAGAGAAGGTCTCACAAAGAGTTAGGGACTCGAGGAGGAGCTTGGGAGAGCAGATGCTATAGGAAATGATACAGATAACCTGAGTGTGGGGGTGCACACTCGTAACCCAGCACTGGGGATGTGGAAGGTAAGGGATTCCAAGTTAACCTCCGCTGCATATAGAGTTTAAGGCCAGCCTGGGCTACTTGAGATACTCTCTCTACAAAGTTATCAATAGGAAAAAAAAAATAAACGAAAGCCCAGGGACAGGATGGGTATCTCTGTGGAAAGTGGTTGGGGAGCCCCTCATACACCATCTTTTTTGTCTGTTTTCCCTTCTTTAAACTTCATTAGTACTGTGTGTGAATAAAGTACACGTGGGCACATGAGTGCCACGGCATGCGTGTGGACCTCAGAAGACACACTGTGAAGCCGAGTCTCTGCTTCCACCTTTACGTGGTTCCTAGAGATTAACCGCAAGTCACTGAGCTTTTGAGGCAAGTGCTGTTACCCGCGGAGTCATCTTACCGGCCCTCTCTACTCATTCAATCATCCAGTAGATCTTTCTGGGGCAGCTATGGCTGTCAGTCATTGCGCTGAGGCTTGGTGGTGAGTGATGGGGATGAACAAGGTCACAGCTCTCAGTTCAGGCTGCCGACCAATCACAGTATAAGGGGAGACGTGGAGGAAGACAAGGACCACCGCTGAAGAGTGTTTTTAAAAGACTGTCTGGATTGAATATGTATAGAGTTTTCCCTTGTCATCATTTGCTAAACAATACCAAAGATGGTTATTTTCATAGCATTTATATTGTTTAGGAATTATATATTATATTGTTTAGAAGAGACAATTCCAAGTCTCGAGGAGGAGATGCTTAGGTTCCAGGCCAAGACTGTGCCATTTTGTATAAAGGGCTTGAATATCTATCAGTGGAGTTGTGAGGAGGCCTGGCACCAATCTCCCTCAGGCACCAAAGGATAGGATCCAAGGGAACAAAAGGGTGGCCCTTTTCTGTCCTTGTGGCATCATCAGGTAAGGTTCCCTAGAGGAAGTGGGGGCTGAACCGAAGCAGGAGGGACACATCCACAGAGTGGCTCAGAGACAGTCATAGCTACTATCACCATCATCGGCATTGTCAAAAGAGCGTACATTTGGTGAGGCCTTGATGAATGCCAGGGACTAGATTAGGCATTTTACACACATTGTCTTCTGACGCTCAGGACAACCGTGTGCGACAGATGCTATCCATTACCCTGCTTAGAGATGAAGGAATGGAAGCTGGGTGTTTACAGGCTTCTCTAAAGCTATGCGGCGAGGAGGTGGTACAGATGTGTCCCTAGCTGCTCATCATCTTACTGAACTCTGAGGCCATAGGGCATGACATTAGGGGATACCAAAAAAAAGTCCTGACACTTGCTTTGGAAAGCCTGCAAGTCCCTGTTGCAACTACAAAAGAAGACAGGAGTGTGTGTGTGTGTGTGTGTGTGTGTGTGTGTGTGTGTGTGTGTGTAACACATTGGAGGGTTTTAGGCTTCTTGCAGTACTTCCCAGGTCACACCAACTACCCACAGCTTCAGGGCCTTGGCCACCCTGCCCACGGTGAAGGATGACAAGCCTGGAGTTTCAAAATACCAGAGCATAGAAAGGCAAAGTCGGAGATGTTTCTTTTTCTCTACCTGCTTCCCCAGTTCCAGAAGAATCAGCCCCAAGGGAAGCGGGGGGTGTGGGTGTTCTTTAGCCTTCACCGGGTGCCTCAGACGATGGATGTCCTATGACTGACTGCTGTTTTGTAAACTCCTCAGTGAAGAAACCAGAGCTATGGTCCACAAGCAAGTATTTGCTTAGAGTCAAAAGACCTGCACTGCCTTTATCCTCTGGGAGACTCTGGGTCCCACCCACAACATGAGGGTCTTGGTCCAGAAAACCTTGTCCATTTGTAAGGAGTCAGGAAGAAAGTGTTGGGGGCAGGACAGGAAGGGGTGGGGTACAGGTGATCTGATTGCCTGTCTTCCTGGGAGCTCCTACAAGGCTGAGCAGCAAAAGACAGGCGTGTAGCTGGGTGAGCAGCCTGTTCAATTTTGATAAGAGCAGAAAAAGGCCTGTCTTTCTCTTCCAGAGATCTGTGAAGGCGGAATGAGCTAGGTTTCTGACGGGGAGCAGGCCTGTTAATTTAACCAAGACTTCGAATAGCTCATTCCGGCTCCTGAGTGGAGAGAAGCACCGTGGATCCCATGCCCAGGACGAGGTGGAGGCTGGGATCGTCAGAAGAGAGGCAGGTTCAGGGAACACAGATGTGGTTCCAAAATAAGGCAGCTAGACGAATGCTGTTCTGCCATAATTGAATTCAGGGTCTTCCTCCAATTTGAAGGTGAAGCTGATTAGGCTTAGGACAAACAAAAACAAATCTAGTTTATCATCACAATTCACAGAGTAGGTAATCCACTTAGAATATAATGTCCCGAGAGCTGGCATAGGCTTGAGAATCAGGCACTCCCAAACACGATTATGATGAGTCGGGAAAATGGATTCATTGGAGGTCGGAAGAGAAATGAAGTATTCAGCTCTGTTCCTAGCATTTGAGCCTGCCAAGGAGGCTCTGACCATCCCAAATCACTCCAGCTCCAGGAGAGATCAGGCAGGTCCAGGATTGGAAGACAATAGTAAGGTAAAATGAAAGAAACTTCTTTAACAAGAAATAAGCACTTTATCTAGAAGTGATTACATATGCATAGGAAGTTGCAGAATAGTAGAGGAAGAACAATGACTTCCTCACCCACATCTCTTTAATGGCAAACCATGTTGCGTGGCTACAGTACAATGACAAATCAGGAAATGAAGGTTAGACAATGCACAGACCTCTCTTGGTGTGTGTGTGTGTGTGTGTGTGTGTGTGTGTGTGTGTGTGGTGTGTGGTGTTTGTGTGCAGTGTGTATGGTGTGTGTGCAGGGTATGTGTGTGTGGTGTGAGTGTGGTATGTGCAGCGTGTGTGTGGAGGAGGTGTGAATGTGGGGTGTGTATGTGTGTGTGATGTGCATGTGCGGCGTGTATGTGGTGTATGTGTGTACTGTGTGTGTATATGTGTAGTATGTGTGCTGTATGTGTGTGGTATGTGTGGTGTATGTGTGATATATGTGTGTATGTGGTGTCTGTGTGCTGTGTGTGTATGTGGTGT
>NC_022013.1:23358638-23388321 GCF_000317375.1 Microtus ochrogaster
TGTGTAGTATGTGTGCTGTATGTGTGTGGTATGTGTGGTGTATGTGTGATATATGTGTGTATGTGGTGTCTGTGTGCTGTGTGTGTATGTGGTGTGTGTATGTGTGCTGTATGTGTGTAGTATGTGTGCTGTATGTGTGTGGTATGTGTGGTGTATGTGTGATATATGTGTGTATGTGGTGTCTGTGTGCTGTGTGTGTGTATGTGTGCTGTTTGGTATGTGTGGTGTATGTGGTGTGTGTGTGTGCTGTGTGTGTATATGTGGTGTGTGTGTGTGCTGTGTGTATGTGTGCTGTGTGTGTATGTGGTGTGTGTATGTGTGCTGTATGTGTGCTATGTGTGTATGTGGTGTGTGTATATGTGTAGTGTGTGTGGTGTATGTGTGTGGTATGTGTGATATATATGTGTGTGATGTATGTGTGCTGTGTGTGTATGTGGTGTGTGTATGTGTGCTGTATGTGTGTGGTATGTGTGGTATGTATGTGTGTGCTGTGTGTGTATGTGTGATATATGTGTGTATGTGGTGTGTGTGTGCTGTGTGTATGTGTGCTGTGTATGTATGTGATGTTTGTATGTGTGCTGTGTGTGTGTGCTATATTTGTATGTGGTGTGTGTGTATGTGTGTGTATATGTGTAGTGTGTGTGGTGTATGTGTGTGGTATGTGTGATATGTATGTGTGTGGTGTGTGCATGCTGTGTGTGGTATGTGTGATGTATGTGTGTTGTGTGTGTATATGGTGTGTGTGTATGTGTGCTGTGTGTGTGCGTGCTGTTCGTGTGTGTGTGTGGTATGTGGTGTGTGTGTGTGTGTAGTGTATGTGTGTGTGTGCGTGCTGTGTGTGCTGTGTGTGTTGGAGGGTGTCACGTCATCACCATCATGATGGCCAGAGCTCAGAATTATTCCATTGACAGAGACCCCACACACGAGTCATAGCACAGCTTCCCTCCTCAAGCCTTGGCAACCACTCACCTGTTTTCCATTTGTATAATTCTGCCATTTTAAGGACGTCTTGGGAACAGAATCATGCAGTGTGTGACCTTTGGAATCAGTGGTTGTTCCACTCTGCACAGTGCCTGTGACATCCATCCATGTTGCCACATGCACTGGTCAAACGATCTTTCCTTTTTTCTTTCTTGCTGCTGGGCAGTGCTTGGTGACACTGATGTACCACACTTGGTCTAATCACTCACCCACTAAATGCCTTTGACAAATGAAGCTGCCGTGACTTGTGCAGGATTCTCATGACCCACGACACTCTCTAGGAAGGCATACGTAGCGTAGTAGTTACTTTTTTCTTTGCTTCAACAAAACACCTGGCAAAAGCGACTTAAGGAAGGGAGGGTTTATTTGTCTTACAGTTCTAGGGGGTACAGCCCGACATGGCGAGGAAGGCATGGCGGCAGGCGCGGGAGGCAGCTCACATGGCATCCACAGTCAGGAACCAGAGGACAGTGAATGCGGCCCTCAGTCTGCTTTCTCCCGCACAGGCGTCCTGAGACTGGTTTCCATGGCGATTCTAAATCCCTTCAAGTTGGCAACCAAGACTAACCATTGTAGCAAGTATGTTTGATTTGAAAGAAGTTTCAGTTAGGGGTGAGTGAGCAGAAAGTACATCTGGGGGCCAGACAGATCTCTGCTATATAGTCAGGGGTGCTCTCTGTGCTTGGGATAGGGCTCCACAGGGAAAGAAGCAGGCACTTATGGCCCTTTAGAGACTGAGGCCGCTGCTCTCATAGGTGGTAAATGAAAAGGGTAATGGAAGAAAGAGCAATCCGCACTTCAAAGCTACTCAGAGCAACCCGGGGAGAACTTAGGAACAAATTTCAGTCATCAGAGTGATGCTGGCCTCCAATAAATGCCTAACCATGCTAGAAAGATGGGGTTCTCAGGATGATAACCACACCATAATAATGTGCTGGTAAATCAGAGCCGGGTGCATGTAGCACACAATCAGATAGGAAGTTTCATGGTCCAGCCCCAGCTTCTCCAAGGCTCACCTACTGGGAAGGGCTGCTAAACAGAGAGCCCCCAACCACTTCTCCTCCTGGATGGACACTTGAGGAAGCCCTGCTCTGCACTAGGCTTCTGGCCAGTGCCAAAGAGATTGGCATGTGAGCAGGCGATCACATTTGGAGGTGAAGCAAGTTTGAGGGCTGGGGTCTCACCAAGGCTTAGGCTACCTTAAGAAAATTAGCATCTGCCTAGCTAGAGCCTCTCAATAGATGGCAGACAGGAGGGCATGTGAAAGAGGCAGGGTAGGAGCCTTGGCAGCAAAGGCTAGTGCTGCACACCCAGCTGGGTGCCAGGCCCCAGTGCAGCGATAAGCAATTCATGATAATTTAAATGTTCTGTCATATGCATGTGCACACATATGAGGGAATGGCATGTAGGGTACCTGTGGAGGTCAGAAGGAGGTACTGGATACCTTGGAGATGGAGTTATATAGATGTGAGCTGCTCAAGGTGGGTGCTGGGAACCAAAGAGCAAAAACTACTCTTAATCACTGAGGCATCTCTCCAGGCCCATGTTTTCATGATTTAATACCTTAAGATTGGAGAAACATGTTTCTATTGAATTTCCTACTAGACACCAGAATGATCAAAGATTTCGAAGAATGAGGAAGAGACTTGGACAAGGAACCAAAAAACTGTTGGGTAATCCCCACCAGGCATGCCTAGGCCTCTCTGAGTTCCTGTGTTTCCATTCTCCAGTGGGGAATAGGAGGAGTTTATCCTCCAAGGTGGGACTCAGCTGGAGCTGGAAAAAGAACATACTCAAAATTCTGCCCTTGGAAAAATAAATATGATTTTATTTTTATTAATTTATCTAACAAAAAGTCGAGTAAGTTGGGATCAACATTATGGCCTTAGCTAGTGTGGACACAGAAAAGCAGTAACTCTCAACTGAAGGATGAAATTCTGGAGCAAGATGCAGCAGAATCTCCATATAGGAGTGGCATTCTGTTCATACTGAAAATAACTTGATTGAAAAGGAAAAACTAAAACACCACTAACCAGTTAGAAGGTAGCACTCTCGGGGACCCTTGCAGCTCTTCCGTCCATCTCTCTGAAGTTGGCACTGTCCCTCCGGGCCTTTAGGGGATGTCAAGCTGTCCCTTTAGCCCCAAAGACTGAGTGAAGGCAGAAATGTCATTTTGGAAATAGGAGTGGACGGGCTGAAAGTCTCCTCAGTTGGGGACGTGCCTGGTGTCCACTTGGGGGTAGGGGTTAGAACAGGAAGCTTTTCGTTGGGCACATGTGTCACTAGGAGGGCAGGACAGGAGGACGGGTAGTAGGACGCCAGCCCCTCACAGCCATCTGGCAGCCACCAAAGTATTCTGAGTGCCAGTCCATGGGAAAGGAGCCAGATCAGCATTTTCTCTTTGTCCTTAAGAAAGAAACACTCCAGATAATTTCACCAGGACGGAGGAGAAGGAAGCGCTGAAGTAGCAAAGGAAATAAGTTAACGCCATCTCAGCTAAAATCACACACAATTAAAGCCTGGATCCGAACGTGCCTTCTTGTACAGAGAGCAGCCTAGAAATGGTAAACACTGGTCACTCATTCAAGCCCCGACACTGTGCAGGAAGGCCAGGGACAGAGCGGTGCTGGTTTCTGATGCAGGTTCTCGGCCTTGGGTTTCCCCAGTGATGTCTGAAATCCTACCGTTCTGTGGCTGGGGTGTCCAGGAGAGTCGCATAGGAAAAACATCTTCCCTTTGGAGTGAGATATCCCTAGACAGAGGTGTTGGCTGAGATTTCTGTCCTGCCCGTTCCTGCAGCAGTTAAATTCCAAAGAAATCACACAGAGGTCTACATTAGTTATAAACTGATTGCCCCATTAGCTCAGGCTTCTTATGAACTAATTCTTATAACTCATGTTAGCCCATAATTCTTGTCTGAGTTAGCCACGTGGCTTGGTACCTTCTTTGGCAAGGCAGTCACATTTTGCTTCCCCTGAGGCTGGATCACAACTGGAGATTGAGCTTCCTCTTCCCAGAATTCTCCTGTTCTCATTGCCCTGCCTCTACTTCCTGCCTGGCTACTGGCCAATCAGCATTTTGTTAAAAAATAATACAAGTGACAGGATAAATGACCATTGTCCCACAGCACAGAGGCAGAGACCTGGGGTGTCTGCAGGCTCTGGACTTTTAGTGATGCAGAAACAAGGCATGGTGACTGAGGGCTCTGGACTCTACTCAGTATTTCAGGGTAATCTCTGTCTTGAGGCTGCCAGACTCCCTTGCTCAGGAAGGATGAGTTTCTCCTCCTTCTCCTACTTTTCTCCTTTTAGATTTTCTTTCCTGGAGAGACAGAACATTGTTTGATCCGGGGAAACATTCAGTCCCTTAGAGCCCGGCCTGCACACTCCTGGCTTGTGTACATTTATAACAGTGGGGCCAACAAGAACAAAGACTAAAAATAGACCAGGTAGCAGCTGAGGGGACAGACTGTGGGTGTGGTCCTTGGAGAGGAATTCATCCAAATATTAGAAGTCAGACCATAATGACCTTTTTTTCTGAAATAAGAAGAAGTAATAATAGGAAGGAGGAGACAGTGATTAGAGAAAGAGCCTTTGGGTTTTGTTTTTAAAGAACAGGATCAGGAGACTTGGAGTCCCAGTGGATGATACATTCTGAAATGAACAGAGTCCGACTGGAAAAGAAGATGGTGTTCAACCTAAGAATGCCCAGCACAGGGATGCATTTCCTTCTTAGCACGTGAAACACCCGACCTGTAACCTTTTTTGCAGGCTTTGGGATTAAATAACCAAGGTTCAACAGCAACTCCTAGGAAGGATCCACAGACTCAGTACCCACGCATGTCTATGGGAACCCAGGACAGAGAGACTACTGAATGCCAGGACTCAGTACCCACGCATGAGTCCACGGGAACCCGGGACAGAGGGATTACTGAATGCCAGGACCCAGTACCCACGCATGTGTCCACGGGAACCCAGGACAAAGAGACTACTGAATGCCAGGACTCAGTACCCACGCATGCGTCCACGGGAACCCGGGACAGAGGGATTACTGGATGCCAAGACTCAGTTCCCACACATGCGTCCACGGGAACCCAGGACAGAGGGGCCACTGAAATACGCCCCTCTTCTATGTCATCTGCTTTTGAAGTGGGCCTCCACCCTGCTGTTTGGACACCAAGTAGAGGAGAGGGGTGATGAGCCCTGTGTCTTCCTGACAGCCTGAGGGCTGTGCTGAGGTGGCCAGAAGTTAAATCTATGGCGCCGGAACTCTTGGTAAGCCTCACCTTCCCTGCTACCTGGGGCATCCGGAAAGTTCACTCCTGCAGCAAATACTTCTGGAGCAGGACTTCAAGGGCCAGCGTCGCTCCGACCCAGGCATTCCAGGCTCCCCACCAGAAGCCCCAATTCTTGATTTATGCACTGATTGCCCTTGGCTTAAAAGTATGTCCACTGGAATGGGCAGGCTACGCCACCACCAAGGCTGCCTGGCCAGTCTGTTCCCAGATGTGCTGTGTGATACAGAGCCCTGCCTCCAGCTTCAGACTTCTGAGAGCCGCCCTCTTGCCTACTGGGTCCTTGTGGAGGAAGAGCAATCTCTCACCTGCTCCATGCTCCTTCTCCCCAGAACACCATTTCCTCCAGCAATTTCTTGTCTGTCTTTCTTTCTTTCTTTCTTTCTTTCTTTCTTTCTTTCTTTCTTTCTTTCTTTCTTTCTTCTGTCTTTTTGACAGGATTTCCCTATGTACCCTGGAAGTCTCCGTGTAAATCAGGCTGGCCTCGAACTCACAGTGGTCTGCCTGACTCTGCCTCCGGAGTGCCAGTATCAGAGGTATGCACAACCACACCTGATTCCCCTGGGAATTTTATGAATACATTCAAGTAAACAGCATGGGGTTTGGCTACCATATTGCCCAGTCTGTTTTAGATAGATGCTCAGGTTCTGTTTCCGAAACACAAAGTACAGGTGCACCATTTGCAGGTGACTAAATATGGTGTTTATGTTCACACCTACAAACAACTGGGCACCAGGACCTCGGTGAGGAATGTAATTTCCGTTATCACATTGTGTACGGGTGAAAACAGATTCATCCCACACCGGTCTTACCAGCAGCGCCATTTCCAGAAACCCCAGGCTAAATGCAAGGGCTTCCTGCGGCTCCACAAGCTTAGCTATCTGCAGTACATGGCTGGCTGCCTTTCTGGCTCACCAAGCTCCCAAGGTATCTGTGGGTGCTGGCAGCTTCCTAAGGGCAGGTGGCCAGGGACGATCCTGGCTTCATGGGGCCCTCTTAAGAAACAGAGGACAGAAACAGTTGCTTCTGGGGCTGGGGATGTAATTTAGTTAGCAGTGCAATTGTCCAGCATGCGTCAGGCCTGGGTTAGATCCCCAGTGCCATCAAAAAAAATCAAATTAAATAAAAATAAATAGCGAACTCCAAAGAAAATAACAAAGCACCCACAAAATCAGCTCCAATGGTAATCTTTTAACTTTTAAAACTTTATTATTTTTATGTGTATGGGTACTTTGCCTACTTGTATGTCTATGTATGCCCATGTACGGCCTGCAAGTCTGGTGTCTGAGGAGACCAGAAGAGAGCATCAGATCCCTGGAACTACAGATAGTTGTGAGGCACCATGTAGATGCTGGGAATCAAACCGGGTCCTCTGGAGAGCAGTCAGCGCTCTTTACTGCTGAGCCCTCTCTCCAGGACTCACCCACCCTGACTCCCAGGGGTGATCTTTAGCTAGTACTAGGCAGAAAGACACAGCAAAGTACATGAGCGCTGGAAATGGGATCCTTTTCTCTTTATAGCCCTTCATTCAGTTTATCATAAATGCCCATATTAAAACATTTCCTGTTTATAAGCTGGCTTTCCCTCCCCGCCAAGAACATTATACAGCTCCTACCTCCCAAGCTGATGCTCCGGGTGCCCTCAGGTGAGAAGCCTCAAGCTTTAAACTGCATTAGCTTCTCCATTCATATGCCTTGGGCTGAGTTGCTAGGCTGTCCGTCCACTAGGACAGAAGGCAAGGCTGTACCCTGGTGTGGTGGTTTGAATAGGAATGGCCCCCATAGGCTCATAGGTTTGAATGCTTAGTTACCAGGGAGTGGCACTCTGAAAGGACTAGAAGGATTAGGAGGTGTGGCTTTGTTGAAAGAAGTATGTCACTGGAGTTAAGCTTTGAGGTTTCAAAAACCCATGCCAGGCCCATCACCACAGTCCCCCCCCCCCCCCCCTTTGCAGGTAAGGACGCAGCAGCTTTCAACGACTTCTCCAGTGCCATACCTGCTCACACCATGCCCTGGCTGTGATAATAATGGACCAAGCCTCTGAAACGGTAGGCAAACTCCTAATTAAATGCTTTCTTCTGTAAGAATTGCCTTGGTCGTGGCAATACAACAGTAACTAAGACAACTGGGGGGCCCAGGTAGGGGCGCAGAGAGCAGTGGACGCTCCAGCCAGCACATTTGAAAGCAAGGTCTATCCAACCATTCTGCGTGACTCCCACGTTGACGCCTACTCCCCTAGGGTCACACTCCCTGTGGTTGAGCCTCTGGTGGAACAGACGTTCTCCCTGACCCTTGAGGCCCCATCCTACACTCTCTGAGATGGGAGCTGAACAAAGGAGGCCACAGCAGTGGAGGGTCCTTGAAAGGGAAAAATGCTACCACGTCCAGCCTTTCTCCTCGGTCTAGGCTCATCTTTGAGACACTCTCCTTAGGTGTTGTATGGCCCCCAAATACACACACTGCACACCCGCCAGCTAGGGGTCCTGATCCCTCCACTACACAGCCGAGTGAAGTTGAGCCCAGGATTATTTCTAGGGGTACATAATCCCAACATCCCTCTCTCGAGACCCTCTGATGTTCTCGAGTCTTAGGCTTCCTGGCAGGACAACGGACTTACAAAACCCAGAGATTAAACTTGGAGGGCAAAAGGTCAATAACAGAGCCATTAAATCCTCTGCATAAGTCCCCACAGGCTTCCAAAGGACTGTACATTGAGTCCCCATCTCCTCCCAGGGAAGCATCTGCCTGAGGATGGCACCGCTGGCAGACGCAAGTGGATCTCTGCATGTTCAAGGTAAACCTGGTTTACCAGTGCATTCCAGGCCACACCTTTCTGACGCCAGACTGTAGACACTGATGGTGGTCTTAAGGCTAGAAGAGCGAAGGACTCCTTACCAGTGTCTGTAAGATCAGACTCAAAAGCCTGGGACCAACTTTTGAACCCCTCTACCTACCCACTTAGACTCTTCCAAGTCTTCCTTACAAGACTTTGAGCAAGACCCTGTCTCAAAAAACAAAATGCTGGAGTCAAGAGCACTGGTTGCTCACCCAGAGGACCTGGGTTCGATTTCCAGCACCCACATTTACAACCAACTGTAACTCCAATTTCAGGGCATCCAATGCCCTCTTTCCCCTCTGTGAGCACTGTACACATGTGCTACACAGGAAAAAGCACCCATACATATAAATTAAAAATAAAGGGGACATGGTAGCGTGGAGAGAGTTGAGAGAAAAGTGTTGTTTACCTTAGATGTGTGCCCCTGTTCTACCTCAGATCAGCCTCGAATGCACACTCATTGATATCCCCGTTCTGAAAGAAGTGTAACAGGCAACCTCCTCCACTTGTGGATTCTTTGCGCAATGGCCATGAGTTCTGATCTCAGCCCTTTTATGTCCTAATTATAAGAAGTTGATCTCCTGTTTCCAGAGTCCTAGGCTTGGTGGGAGAGTCTTCTTTTGTTGCTGTGTTTGTTTTCTTTAAGTGTTGAGGACTGAACCCAAGACCTTATGCACACTAGGCAAGTGCTGCACCTCTGAACCACACACCCGCTTTTTTACTTTTGTTTTGAAACAGGGTCTTGATAAATTGCCCAGGCTTATGCTCTTCCTGCCTGAGCCTCTAAAACAGCTGGGTTAGGCATCACTGTGCCTGTTGTTCTTTTCAGTTAGATGATTCACAGATGAGATCACCACCCTTGCCTATGGTGCCCAATCAGCAAATGCCCATTCTACTCTTGACTAATAGATTGGTCTCCATGAATTAAATTAAGCATTAATTTTTTTTAACATAGCAAAAAGAAGTTCAATGAGCTTCCCAAAGCCACACAGAGTGTGGACCAGTAAGTTTGAGGCCCAGCTCTCCCTGACTCTAAATTCTTTCCCACTGGGTTATAAGAGCTCACGCCATTCCTTCATGTTTACACCTAGTGTGCAACAGGGTCTGTCACTCGGGGATCAGCCAGTAGTCTTCGTTCACTAATCTAGTTATTAACAGATGTGGTGGCACACGCCTGTGATCCCAGCACTCAGAAGTGTGAAACAGGAGAGGCTCACAAGATTGAAGAGAGCCTGGGCTACAAACAGAAACCCTGTCTCAAAAGCTACAACAGTGGTAGCAGCTGCAGCCAGCTGTTCTGCAGCCACTGGGACATCCTAGCTTCATGTCAGTGCTGCATGGGTCAGGCACAGCCTTCCAGAGTTGGTGTGCCCCAGCTGGGCTAAGACACACTTGGTGGTGTGGATAATGGGGGTCAGGGAAGAGGGTGAGTGCCAACTCAGACCTGGAGCTGGGAAGGCTTAGCAAAATCTCCTCCTTCTGGACATCAGGCTACATACACTGAAGATGGCCTTCAGGCTGAAAAATGGCTCCATTGACTTGGCAAGTGTCTCCTAATCTCAGACTCAAAAGCTTGGGGCCAAATTTTGAACCCTTCTACTTGCTTAGGCTCTGCTAGTCTTCCTTACAGGGTGGAGCATTTGTTTTCTCTCCATGTCTCTAGAACGGCCACCTTCCCAGCCTCTGGCCTCTCTTTATCACAATCACTGTGAACTGGGCCACAGATGAATGCCTGCGCCCACAGATTCAAGGCCCTGATCACGGGCTCCCAGTCTGCATAACTGAAGTAACTACTACTAACTAGCGCGAGAGTGTGGCCAAGACAAGGACTCGAATCCCACCCGCTCCCAGCCTTCCTGGCCCGCGATCAGGACTAGGGCTGGAATCCCACCTGCTCCCAGCCTTCCTTCTCTAGGCTGTTAAACGGGACTGTGGGACTGGAAGCCAGTTTGCGACAATGGCTGTGAGGAAAGGCTTGGTGCCTCATAGTTCGCCTCTAAGTGTCTTCCGCTGCCCTCCCCCTCCAAACAGCCCATTCTATTTTGCTTGCCTCAACTTTCCTGTCTTGCTGGACCCCATTTTCTCTGCCAGTTTAAATCCTATCCCTCCAGCTGGGCTCAGCTGGAAGCTCAACTCCTCTGTAAAACCTCCCATGAATAACCAGAGCCCATAATGGCGTTTGTTTTTTTTTTTCTGTGTTTCTAAGGCACCTTCCATTGCCTTGTAATGCTAAAATTTGTTTCATGCACTTCCAACTTGTCTCCCTTGGCTCCTGCAAGCCATTATACCCCACAGCAGGGGTGGCGGGTGGAGGCCTGGGAGCAGTTCAGTGGAAATTTAGTATGCGATTGTTGGATGGAATGAGGGGCCAGTTCCTCCATCTATACAGAACTTCAAGTCCTCTTTTGCAAGCCCGTAGGCGTGGCTGTCACTGCTAGCTGTACCCTTCGAAAAAGCAAGACCCAGAAGCTCTGTGTCTAGCCAGGAGCACTGAGCTGAAGCCCTGTGTCAAGAATCTTGACCTCTGGAGGCTCTGACTTACAGAAGTTCCCATGCCTTGGGCTCCATCTTCTCTATTAGTGATTTTTCCAGGCTCTGACCGGGCGTGGCTTGCTATGAAGCTGAGTTCTGGTGTCTATTCTGAGTGGCCCACACCAAAGGCCTCTCAAAGACTTGGGCCTGAAGCCTTGGGCCTGAAGCCTTAACTGCAGCAGGAGATGTGCTCTTCTAAGCACACAATGTGTGGTAGTGACCCAAATTTCCTAAGCCACCAAGCAGTAGCCCAGAACCCCTTTCTGCATACATGGGATCTTGCTCCACTTCCTAGTTTAATGGCTTCATGATGGCCAGCCTGCAGGCGGAGAACCCTAAGCCGTGTTTGGGTGGGTCCTGTCAGTTCCTTCCTCAATCCCACTGAGACTAACCCCCTTTCCTAAGTGTCGGAAGCCTAGAGCGGCCTATTCTGGAGGCAATGCCGGAAAGGCTACTCCTCCCTCTAGGAAGAAGAGTCACCAGTCCCATGGACAAACTCACCCACCGCTACTGACTTTACCCACCGTTAACACGGGGAGGGTAGCAGTATGCAAAACTGCGGTCACAGCCCCAGCTGTGCCTATGAGCCACACCTGTCCTACACGCTGAATCCCCCACCTGTTCTTCTGGCTTTTGCAAGAGGGTCGGAGGGAGCATCAGCAATGCCATTCACTTCTCCCCACCGAGCCCCAAGCGTCATGCCCTTCTCCCTCTCTCCCGCAAACCTTGGGTCTTGATGCAGAAGAACCGCTCAAACTACATCATCGTGCTCCACCCAACTCCTTCCTCTGGGGTGTGTGCCTTGTGAAGCAGAAGGGGCTTCTGGCCACTCAGGAGTTAAAATGGCAGCGGGACTGGAGGGGGTTGGCGTGGCAAGCAGACAGGGAGGAGGCGACCAGAGTGGGCTGGGGAGGTTGGGAGCGCGGTGGAGCAGCTAGTGAGGAGGAAGAGCGCGAGCAGCCGGGAGGGAGGAGGCGCGGCGGGGGCGCCGGGCGCCGCGGGCCTGCTCTGTTGTCGGCAGACGCGCGGCGCTCCGGGAGCGCCGGCCCTGGCCGCCAGCCTCCGGCCGCGACACACAGGACTGGGGACACTGCCATTCCCTTGACGTCCTCGCAGGCCCGGCATAGAGACCACTCCCAGGACAAGTGCAGGTTGGGGAAGGCGCCCTGCGAGCTTCTCGGGCCTGGGTGGCGGCGCATCGCGGAGGGCGCGAGCAACACAACATCCCCAGCCGAGAGGCGAGCGACAGACATAGAACGGCTCCCACGCGGTGAGTGTGCGGCTCAGGGGCGGCCGGGGTCGTGGACGCCGAGGCCTCTGGTTTGGCCGCGAGGATCGCCGCGATCCAGTCCCCGCAGCTCGGACTCTGCTGACCGGGTGGGGGAGGGGAGCGCGGCCGCGACCGCGGCGGTCGCCAAGATGCCTGCAGGAGAGCTGGTGACTTGGGAGAAGGCCGGGAGGGGCGAGAGAAGGAGAGCTGGAAAATGCAAAGGAGGTGGCTTCTGCACCGCCTGGACCCGAGCGGCGGGGGTGGGGGTCGGGGCCTGAACCTATTAAGGAAGCCCCAAACCTTCAAACTGTTGCTGGATATCGGGGAGCCATGGAGATGTAGAGGAGCCGTAGAGGTGGCCCTGGGGTTAGAGAGGGCGTGACAGAGGCGGACTCACAGGATGAAAGCGCACCAGAGCCTAGGGGACTTTCTCTTCCTGGGAGCTCGGGTGGTGGCAGTGCGGAAAAGACAGGATGTGGCCTCGGTTGGGTCTGTTCGAAGTATCTGGCACCGAGAGCCATGCTTCTCCGGGGTGGGAGACTGGGGTCTGACTGCAGTCTAGGATGGGACATTTGAGAGGGGGAGGGGCCAGCCGGGCTTAGCCTGGGCGCCGTGTGGTTTGAAGCTGCTCCGAGACCACCGCATCACGGCAGGCCGGGCTGGTCAGCCACAGGTGGGCCGTCTGTCCTGCTGGCATGACAGGGCTGTGCGGGCGCAGGCTGCCCAGCCAGCCAAGAGCCGTGAGTGGCGGGGTGAGGCAGCTGAACGGAGAGGACAGAAGAGGTGGGGTGAACTGGAACCCTGGGATGGGCCCTAGTGGGGTGTTACAATGCTCCCGGCAGCCCCTTCCCTTCCTCCCCCACCAAATGAACAGGAAGGAAAATGTCAGCTGGGCTTTGTGCTCTGTTCCTCAGGCTGCCGCAGCTCCCATCTGTTGAAGCCAACGCAGCTTCTAATTGGGCAACTGGCAGGGCTTGGAGGGGGTGGGCTGGGCACAGCGCTGGTTGCCGCTAGTTGCCAGAGATGGACTGGCAGGCCCTTTACTTGACGACCCCAGGAGAGGGGGGGCAGTGGAGAGAGACACCAGGTCAGGACAGGACAGCAGGAATGGCCTCTTGCCAGCTTCTTCACCGTTGTCGAGGGGACCAGAAGCAAAGACCTAGGCTTCTTTCCTTATCCAGAAAAATGACGGACTCCATGCCCCCTGTCTCGACATCTCTCTGGCCAGTGTTCCCTTTCCAGGGGAGAAGGCCAGCAACCTCCTGTCCACTGAACAGTCCTCCAAAAGAGCAGAGATGGGCAGGGCTGAGCGCAAGACATGAAGGCCCCCCTGGCCAATGGGTCCTCTACTTACCAGAGAAAGTCACATGTGGGTGGCTTGACCCACTTTCCTGACCAGGAGATGTTGTGAAGAAGTGGAAGAAAAGGAGCACCGCTGGGGGTCTGTGTCTCTCTGGCCTTCCTCCTTCCCTGCGCTGCCTGTCTACCGGTGCCTGGCCAGGGTCTGGGCTAGAATGCTATCTGGAAAGGGTAGAAAAAAAGGACTCTCTGGCATTTCAGGGGTGTTGACACTCCTGTGGGTCAGCACCTAGAAGCCTCCCCAAACCCACATCTCATGACAGAGCCTCCACATCTGACAGGCCTGAGGGAGACACCCAATGGCAGTAGAAACTCGGAGATCTAAGCCTCTTGCAACCTAGCTAGGCCAGCCGATTGCTTGCTGACTGCTGGTGCTCCCCGTTTCCTCCCATTGCCTGCCTTACTCTCTGCTCCTCAAGCACCTCTCTGTCTCCCTTTGCCCTCACACCACACCGTTAATCTCTCGCCCTCCTCCTCCTCTCCAAGTTTACCTTCCCTCCGTTCCTTCCAGGTTTCTGCCTCCACCTCTGCCTTTCTGTAAGATGCAGCTTAAACCCCAAGCTGGGCGCACAGTGGCTCACTCACGTCTTGATGGCGGGAGCATATGTACAGTTGCCCCCGATGAATCCCCTTGGTAGAGAGTGCCAGGCTGACAGGTCTGGCACCGGAATGTCCTTGTCCCTGCATCCCCTGTATCCTGCCATCCGCTCACTTGCTCCTCCTACTCTCTACTCCCTTGTTTCTTTTATTTGAAGGAAAAGAGAAAACATGCTGCTTTAAAAAACAAAACAAAAAACTTTTTCATGCAACAGCTACTCATTGAACACCTACTGTGTGCCTAATACTATTGTCAGAGTGGAGGATACAAGTAACAGACAAACCTCCATGTCTCAGGCAGAGCTGAACGTGATAGTTGGTTAGTTCCATGACCACCAGTTTCTTTCAAAGGTTTGGTAAAGGGAGAGGAGTATAAACCCTAGCGAATTAACAACACAATCACAAAATGACCCTTACTACCCCGGGTTCATTGCTAAGCGTAGATGATGTACCTCTTAAGTACTTGTCATCTGAAAGGATGGAGCAGTTTACATACGATTGTCTGTTTGGGAGGCCAGGGCTGTGTAGAAGGCAGTGGTTTGTACAAGGAGGGAGGCAGTGATGGTTTAGGGAGCAGCTGCTCTGCACCAGCCTGTGTGAGGAACCATCGCATTTGGTCCCCCTAAAGAACTGCATCAGAAGCCGGGCAGGGGTGGCGCACACCTTTAATCCCAGCTTTTGGGAGGCAGAGACAGGTAGAACTCTGTAAGTTCGAGGTCAGTTTGGCCTACAAAGCGAGTTCCAGGACAGCCAGGACTGTTGGAGAACCCTGTCTCGAAAAACAAAACAAAACAAAAAAAGAGCTGCATCATGGCCCCTGCTTTCTAACTGAGGAGTCTGGACCTGGACAGAACGGAGCTCTCAGCCTCACCCTCGCTTTGTGAAGCTCCTGCTGCAGTTCAGTTGGCTCTCACGATGTTTATGACATCTGCTGAATTCTACATTTGCCCTAGCTTTTCGGGAGTGGGTCTTTTCTCTCTACTCAGAGTACAGACTGTATTTGCTGAACGATTGCATGAATAACCCTTCTCACATGATCCAGGCATGCTTTCAATAGGAGTGAGGGCGCTGCAGAGGACACAGAGAGGGCAGAGAATCTTCCTGACCCACAAGTGTGACAAGCTGTAGCTAGCTGTCTCTTTCCCTAGGCCTCCACCTTCGTGGGAGCCAGGTAAGAGTGAGGAGGACATTGCTATGTTCATCTGAGGTCAGTGTTGGAGCTCCATCCATGGTCGGCCTAATGAATCAGGCTTGCTCCCATTCTCAGCCTCCTCGGGGAAGCCTGCACTATCGCAAAAGCCCAGAGACAGAGAATGGGGATAGGCAGCTTGGGTGCAAGGGCTGCAGGGCTAGGACAAGGTCAGCGGTCAAGGCTGGAAGTGGGACAGGCGATGGGGGCACAAACAGGAAGGAGACAATGGTAGAAGATAATTTCAAAGTAAACCCCAGTGCGCGGAAAAATAGCCACAGTAAGACAGGTCCTGCAGCAGGAATGTATGTGACTGGCCAAACCAGAGAGAGGCATCCTTGTCTTTGACTTCCTGTGTGGCGTAGGTGTCTCTAGGCTAAAACGCACAGGCTGAAATTGTGTGGTGTTTGTCTCATTCAGGCTTTACTTGTTCAGGCAGATGTCTTCCCTAGTGCACCTACTCTGTGCAGAAACAGATGAATCAGCTATTGTCTCTGACATTGGGGAACTCGCATGAAGGGTATAGAGTAGGTGGAGCCGCCCGCCCAAGTTCTATAACAGGCTTTAACACTTGTTGCTGGGAGACCCTGGAAAAGTCATATGACCTCTCTCTGTCTCCGTTTCCTCATCTATAACTAGTTTGATCATAGTACCTACTTCATAAGAGGCAGGAACACAGGGCAAGGAGCCCAGAACAGTGTCTGAAATATAAGAAATGCTATATAAATTGTTATTATTATCAAGGAGTCAGCACTGTGGTTCAGGGCTGAAGAGAGGAGGCTACTCACATCTGCAGACTAGATTTGCTAAATTTGGGACAAGGCTTTAGAAGGGGCCAGAGAGCCAAAGTGGAGGGTCTCGGGACAGGGTGCCAAGGGTGTATATGAAAAGGCACTGTGGTGTGTAGGTGTTGTCCCTTTCTGAACATCACTAACACCACTTAGTGTCCCTCTTCAGCTCTTTGTCCTGGTGCTAGGAGCTGGACTTCTAGTGGTACTGGCTAGCTGCCCAGAACAGCCCCACACCCCTTGGTCTAAAAGAGTGGGCTGCCAAGCAGGGGGTTGGGGCAGCCCTGCTGGGTTTGGTTGTGTGACCTTGGCCTCCCACACGTTTCTAAGTCATCAGTGCCCAGACTCTGCAGCAGCAAGGTCTTGCACTCTGGCTTCTGGTACTTCCTGGGGACCTGGGAGATGCCTTGGCCTCGGAGAGCTGCTGCAGGAGGTGAGTTTAACCAGGGTCTGCTTTAGAATTCAGTTTGTCTCTGTGTATTTCTTCCACCCACATCTTCCCTGCTGTTCGGCGTTTGATGGACTTGAAGCAAGTTCCAACATGAAGAGCAGGCCCAGGGTTCCTGGGGCAGAAATGGTTTCTCAGCTTCCACCTCCCCACCTGTAATGACATACATTACAGCCCCTAGCATTTGCTGAGCGCTCGTGCCAGGCCCGGTGCCAAGTGCTTTACCTGTGTCGTTCAGCTAGACCCCAAACACCCCTCTTACCCGGGTGCTACTCTTGTCCCTAATTTCATAATGGAATGACTGAGGCTCAGGCTTGCTCAAGGAGACATAAATGAGCCCCTGGAGCACCCCCAGGATCCAGCAGTTATTGGCCTAGGGTTACCCTGGAGTCACATAGCCCACTCGCCTAGCTAGCCTCTCCTTACTGGAACAAGTTCTCCACGCCTGACCTGTTCAAACCAGTACTGCCTGTCACTCATTAGGGAACTTCAGGGTCTCCCTGACCCCTTCTTCCTTTTCCAACAGGCTGTGCTAGCCAATGCCTCTAACCTGTTTTTGTTGTCTGTATCTTATGTACTAGGGATCAAACCTAGGATCTTTTACATGCTAAGCAAGCTCTCTACCAATGAGTCGTGTCTGCAGCCCCCAGGACTGGTAGTTAAGCTCTAACACTGTTTCTTTCTGCCTTGGCCAGAGCCACCAGGGTCTTCGAGGAGTTGACCCTGACTCAGTGCCAATGGACACAGGAAAGGGCCCAACCAAAGTGTGGCTCCCCAGAGGAGGGGAGAAGGGCTACCTGCGGTGAAGGTGAAAGGAGACAGGCGGACTATTTAGGCCCGCCAGTGGGCCGCTGTTAACATGGCAGGTTCATGTGTCCTGGGAAGAGCCCGTGTTTACAAGCATCTCTTGAGACAGCTCCTTCAGAGAAGACAGGTGGCAGAAGAGGCGATGATTGTGCAACAGCCAGCTTGGGTCCCCCAGGAGAAGTGGGTCTGTCTTATTTGATCCTTCCCAGATGAAGGAAGCAGAGGGAATGACAGCGGGGAAGGGGTAGATCTGTAAAGCTCTGCACATGAGCATGCAAAGCTAGTGGAGAGCACATCTAGCTGGGAAGGCAAAGGGCGAGACATCCTGCAGGTACAGCAGCTATAAAAGCTGTGCAGGAAGGGGAAAGGAGAGAGATTGCCACTTCACCCTGATGCTCAGGATGGCCCAGTCAAGGAGGCAGGATGGACTCCCACAACCCAGGGGATCTGTGGACTGGCTCCACCCACAGCCCGTCTCTGCACAGCCATGCCTTTGCCATTGTACACAGGGTGGGCGGTGCACATCTTCATTAGCTAGTGTTTATCGAGCCTCCTCAGTGCCTGCCCCAGGGATACAGGCAGCAGGGAATAACAGAGAGCTCTGCCCTTAAGGAGCTTTTATTTTGCTGTCTGGGGATACAGCAAAGTAAACTTGGAAAGCAAATGGCATATTAGTGTTAAGTGCTCCAGAGAAAAATACAGCAAGGAAAAGAAATAGAAGATGCATGATGGGAGGGCTGGAGGTTGAGGTTTGTCCAGGGTGGCCACCGCCGCTAGCAGACGTGGAAAGGGTACTGCGCAGAAGGAATAGCTGGTGTGCCGGCTGGGAGGCAGGATGGGACCAGGGATGCTGGAAAGATGCTAGGAGGAGCTAGTGGGAGTGTGGTGCATGGTGGGAAAGGCAGAAGCCAAGGCTGGGGCCATAACCAGGAGGTCAGGCTGGAATCAGGGTTCTGGCTGAGGACTTGGCGTCTTCTGAGTGTGATAGTGACATTTCAGGACTTGGATTCTTTTAGTTGTTGTTGTTTTGTTTTTTGAGACAGGGTTTCTCTGTAGCTTTAGAGGCTGTCCTAGAACTTGCTCAGTAGATCAGACTGGCCTTGAACTCACAGAGATCTGCCTGTCTCTGCCTCCCGATTGCTGGGATTAAAGATGTGCACCACTGCCCGGCAGGATTTGGATTCTTGAGACCCTGGAGTCTGGGGTCATCCATTCCAGCACTCTCTTGCCATTGCAACTATTCTGGTCCATAAGTGTGTGTGTGCTTGTTTGTGGAACTTGGTCTGGGTGGGGATGCGGCTGTGGGTTTGGGGAGAACATAGTGTAAGCCTTGGTCGCTGCTGGTAGGGAGCTGCTCGGATGAGGAGGCAGAACTCATACTCTGAAATAATGAGGGAATAATACCAGACAGTATTTAAAACCAAGTGCTAAACTGTGTGATTTAGACTATAAATGTTATCAGAGCTGTGCACTCTGTGTGGGCGTACACAGGGAACGCTTCCTTGGGAGGTGCGGCAGATTGGGGCCTGGAGAACAAAGTGGGGTTCCACTCTGCGGGGGGAGGGGGGGTATTCAAGAATCTAAACCTGGAGGGGTGAGAAGGGTGATCAAGCAAGAGGGGAGGGTCAGGGGTCACCTTTGGGGTGGGAGGAAGTCAGCAAGCTCCATCCTAGGGAAGAGAAACAGGGGACATGTGCGGGATGCCCCTGGAACGGTCGCTTCCCTGCAGCCTCTGTTTCTCGCATCCTCTTTAACCCCTCCAGGGAAAAGGGCTATGGTCCTTTAGGAGTCTGTCCTCCAGCGGTTTTGCCTCTTTCCCAGGTTCTCAGAATCCCTCTGAGCTTCTTCTTCGAATGCCCTTGACCCACCGGGTATGTGTGGCCCTTCGCTCTGACATGCCCCTAGGCTCCACTTTCTTATCCAATCAGCACCAGTCTCTCCTCTTGAATCTTAGCCCCTGAGCTCCTCGATCTGGCAGGTTACGCGGAGACAACTTGATGGTGCTCCTTTTCCTGAGAGCTGGGGGGTCTTCTCTGGAGCAAGAGGTGGCTCACCTCTGCAGTGGAGGGTGAGAAGGCCAAGGAGGAAGAGAACCCATTGGGGTACCTTCACCTACTCAAAATAAGCAAAAATGCACACACCCACCCTTGGATGTCAGCCAAAGAGGAGAAGCCAGGGGTCACAGGGATTGAATTGCCACTGTTAACTCATTAGCCCACTCTCCTGCTCTGGGCCCTCAAGAGCTAAGAAAGGAGGGCTCGTTCTTACCCCAGGTCCTGCTCCTCGAAACTGTTGGGCTGAGTCTAAGGCTGTTGCCCTTACGGCTCACAATCTTGAGCAAGTGGAGTCAGCTGGAGCTGGGTGAGAGCCCCATTTTCTAGCTACTTGCCCTGGGGTGCTTTAGCTTAACCTCTCTGAGCCTCAACTTGGGCTTGCATTAAGTCCGGGTTAATAACGCCTGCCTCCCAAGGTTGTGAATAATAATAGCTAACACTTGTACGTGCTTACAAGACGCCCAGGGCTTTCTGCATTCATCTCATTTAATCCACAGAACGCTGGGAAGTCGACATTATTTTCTCCCATTTTGCAGCTGAGGAAACTAGAGCTGAGATGCTTTAAGTCACTTGCCGAAGGCCACACACAGTTGGCAAGTGACAGCGCCAGAATGCAGCCCCACGCCCCTGTGACTCCAGAGCTCTGCTTCTCAGCCACCACATGAAATGATCTAATCTGTGTGAAGCGCCTGCGACAAAGTAGGAGCTCAATAAATGTTAGTTCCTTTCCCCTCTTTTTCCCCAAGGCCCCTCCTCTAGAGAACAGCTTCCTGCTTCTGCAACGCATTGCCTTTCCAGAGTCCCCTGGAACTGAAACATGAGATGCAGGATGGGAACGAGTTGCCGCTTTACACCAAGAGAGACTGGGCTGAGGACAGGGCGATCCATTAGAAAAAAAATCTAAAGACATCAGGCTGTGATTACTTCGCACCATTCTCTGAGAAATGGTATTCAACCTCACTGGGTCTCAGCTCAGGCCCTTGTGGGACCGTACCTATGGAGATGAGACCAGAGGTCGGGTGGAAGGAGAGAGAGGATGTTTCTCCTGCCAATGCTAGAAATGACCCCTAGAACTGTCAAGGTGCCCAGAGAAAGGTTCCAAGACTGGGCTTTCCGAACTTGGGTATGGGTTTTTGAAGGTCAAGGTATGTGGAAGAGAGGCTGGTATCTCAGCTTCATGAGTGCTGAATCAGGGTGCCTCCTGCACCTGACTTACATACATGGCTCCATCTGACCTTATCTGGAAAGTCAACCCAGACAGATGCTGCAGGGTAACTGAATGCCAGGGTGCATGTGGGCCCTAGGCAAGGAGGTTCCTTAGAATGGTCCTCATTGGCTCCTCCTTAAATCCCATTTTCAGATGGAACTAGACTCCTCTGTGAAGTCCAAACCAGCCTGTCAACAATCCCATTAGGCATGCAGATTCCTGGGTTCTGGGTTTCCCCAGAGGGATTTCCCAAGAGGAACCCAGGTCTGGGTTACTTTATAACCAGAAGTCATCTGGCCTTGAGCTTTCCAGTGCTTTTAGAATGTGATGTCTTGCTTTGTTTCAAAATAAAACTGCAATGTGTGATAGGCAGAGTAAGAGCCATTTTGTATTACCCTAGTCCCCAGAATCTGTGAATATGTTGTTACATAGACAAGAGACAGTAACTGGGGGATGAGAATGGGGGGAGGGGGAAGGACAGAGGGGAGACTGCAGCCCGGATGTAAAATAAATAAATTTGCTTAAAAAATAAAAGAGACAGGAAGGTTGTAAATAGAATGAAGGGTGCCAACTGGCCTTCAGATGTCCTGAATTATCCTGGTGGGTCAGTGTAACCACAGGGTCCTGTGGAAAAGGGGCAGAAGTCAGTGTTGGAGAGACGCGCATGAGAAAGACTTGGCCAGTGGTCGCTAGCCTTTGGCCAAGAATGAAGGCTGCTTCTGAAAGCCGGAAAAGCAGTATAAACATTGTCCCCTGGAGCCTCCAGAAAGGAATGAACCTGTCAATACCTTGACTTTAGCCCAGAGAGACCCATTCTAGTCTAACCTCTATGCCTATAATAAATAATTAAGCCCAAGTAAGACCCTAAATTTGTGTGAATTTGTTACTGTAGTAACTACAGGAAAATGAGAAGGCAAATGTAGTGAGGTAGACCAGAACTCCATTCAGCCTCCCGCTGACCTCCCGCTGACCCTGGAGGAATTATTTCAGAACCTGTGACCTGAAAGCTAATTTGAAACACACTAGGTTTAAAGTAGCAGCTCCACACCCTCCAGACAGTGTGAAGTCAAGGCCCAGAGGGAAGGGACTTTGCTGGAGGTGAACGAGTTGGGCCTCCACCCCCAGGGCTTGCTTTTATCCTGTCAGAACTTGGCTGCTTCCATGAATTCTGTGTTCCAGTCACCAGTGGCTATGCTAAGTGCCTGGCAGAGGTAAAGACTCAGAACGGCACTGCTTGGGTCTGCCCTACCTTTAGACCCTCACTGGGCCCTTAATTTCCCCAAAATGTAGGTAACCAAACCCAGCTGCTTAGGGCTACAATGTTCCTTGCCCTGGGACTAGTTGCTAGCCGGGCATGATCACAATCACCTGCTCTGCACCTGCCTCCCACCCCAGCCTGTGTAGGATTCATCACCCTAGCAAGCTGCAGGTGAGCAACGCACAGGCCTTGGGACTGGGAAGGGAGGAAAAGAGGCAGAACAGGCAGCGTCTCAGTAGCACCTTATCAGCCTCTGTCAGGCAGTCAGCCTTCCCAGCTCTCTCCCTAATACACCTGAGCCATGGGCCAGCCCCCGGGGCTGCCAGTTCCTGGTGTCGGTCTCCATGGCAACCCCACATTTGCCGTTCTGGTTTCTAATGACTTATTGGCATGTGTGGTAATTTGCAGAACTTGGCAGGCAGAGCTTGAGAAGCCAGGAGGAGGAACTGGAGGCAGTGAGGGGACTTGGCCTTAGGGAGGGGCTCAGAGTGTTGACCGAGGTGCAAGCCTTCCTTCCCTACCCCTTCTAGTTCCTGCAGAGTAATAGTCCAAGTAGGGGAGCTGCCTCAGGCTAAGGCCTCCCCTCTGAAGAGCATCAACTGTCTCCACAGCCCTGCAAAGGAGACAGATGGAAAGGCAGGTGTGGACCACAGCTGCTCACCTACCAGGCAGCTTGAGCAGGTGTTCTTCTATGACAGGTCAGACAAGGCCTGCCTTCCAGCACTCTCTTGCCTACTCGGGGCTCTGGAACAAGGGGTCCCTTCTGGAGCCAGGACTCAGTAGGCTTCATGGGGACAAGAGCAAGGACAGTGTCCACAGTCCCTAGGTCCTTGCTGTTTCTAGGCCTCTGGGACATTCAAAGAACTAGGGGGTATAGTACTTAATGAAATGCGGGATGCTGTAGGGAGGGGTGAACCGGCCCAGTCATTAAAGAGGGTGAGAACAACAGGAGCCTGACCTTTCTCTGCTCTGCCTGGGCAAAGTCCCCTGGACAAGGCTATGGGGAGAGGCTGTGGAGCCTCCGCTGCCTTCTTCCTTCACACACTCTGTCTTCCCCTTCGTTCCTGTCACTCTGAAGTCATGGGAGGCGGCTAGTGTGCTGATCCTGGCTTCACCTTTAAAAGTAGCTCCCAGCCGGGCGGTGATGGCACATGCCTTTAATCCCAGCACTTGGGAGGCAGAGGCAGGCGTATCTCTGTGAGTTCGAGACCAGCCTGGTCTACAAAGGGAGTTCCAGGACAGGCTCCAAAGCTACAGAGAAACCCTGTCTCGAAAAACCAAATAAATAAATAAGTAAAAGTAGCTCCCAATCTAGGTTAGAATCCAGAGCCCACTGGTTACTTGCCGCCTCTACGGCCTTAGACAGGCTCTTGACTTTTCTTTAAGCTTCAGTTTGCTTATTTCTAAAATGGGATTGACATCCCCTGCTCACGGGATTGTGAGATAAAATCACCTCATATTTGTAAAATGCTTGGTCCGTGGTTGGCCCCAATAAATATCAGAGAATGTTTTTTAACAGACTTTTAATTATCTACCCAAATAAACAGGAGCAATCAATAACAAAGGATGGACGTGGTGAGGTTTTCTTCTTTAAATATTTGAAATACCTTCATTTACTCAGTAAATGTTTATTGAGCATCTACTACTGAGCACAAGCATCCAGCAGACCCTGAGTTTTTCCTGGTGTGTTGTGGTTAGGGCGGGACCAGCTGACCTGAGCATTCTCTGAGCACATAGCATCTCTCAGAATTCTGGTACCCTGGAAGTGGTCCTTGTATGACTGTCTGAGAAGGGACTGGTCCCCAGAGAAAGACCAGCCTTGCGGAGGCTCTGAGTGGTGCCAGGAGATAGTGCCAGACTCTGCAGAGTATTTTCAGAGCTAAACTGGGGAGGAGAAAGGCTTAGGCTTAGGAAACTGATGAGTGTTCAGTACTCCTCCACTGTCAAGAGCTCCTGAGGTACTAAGGGACCAGCAAGGACCACTGCGGCCACCAGCTAAAAGAGGAGCAGGAGGTACCTGTTCTCTCCTGCTCACAAAGGAGCACATGCTCCTTTGACCAGCGCAGGGACAGAGGTAGGACAGCAAGGGGAGCTAGGACACTTGCTTCCTCCCTGCCAGCACCACGCGTCTTTCTGAGCCCTCCCACAGCCACCTCTGAAAGGCACACTGGACTCAGGTGTACTGTCAGTGACGCTGGGACCCCGGGGACTGGCTAGCTAGTGGTGTTCTCGCCACTCAGGTTCCCACTGGGGCTCATATCCAGGTGACAATGACTTAGGGGTTCCAGGGATTACTACCTGAACACACCGTACTGGCGCTCCTAACCTGGCCTGGAAGCCAGACCTCAGCCGGTTCCCCACACCTACTTTTATTTATGAGAAAGTTAAGCTGCGTGGAAGGGAAATGACTTGCCTGAGGTCAGGCCACGTGTTTAGCGCTGTGGGAACTGGACATAAAGCTCCTAATTCTGTCCTTATGCTGCGTCTGTTACCTGCTCTCCAATTTCCTGGTTTTCTTGGTTGTCCTGATCTAGTTCCCAGACATGAAAGGAGGCCGTTTCTCTAAGTCTCAGTCACCCTGACTTCCTTACCCCTTTGCCAGCCCCTGGCCTCATTAGGTAAAGCCCTTGGCATCCACCCGTATTTCCCCTCCCCCGTACTCACACTTTCCCTGGTATTGTCCCCTCCGTACAATCACCCTCCCCTTCAAGCATGTCTGTCGCGCAGTAAGATCAGTGTCTCTATGGACAGTACATCCTTCCTGGGGCCCAGCAGCCCTTCGGTGGCTCCTCCCTGTCAGATCTTGCTCTAGAGTTAGCCATTACCTTCCAGTCACCTAGAGGGTCACCCTGCCCTCTGATGGCCACCTCCTGGTCTCCCAACCTGCTTAGCCAAGCAACCCCACAGCACCATTCCTGAACTTTGGGATCTTGGGTCTACTGGACCCTTATCTTTCCCTCCTCTGACTCCAGACAGATTCTATGGTCCGTGTTAAGGATCCTTCTGCCAATACCCAAAACTGTCTAGACTCTCGGTCTTTTTACTGCTCCAAAGCCCCAGGTTTAGATTAACTGCTCTAGCTTTTGGCTGAGGTCAAGCTCCACACACACACAGCAAAGGCAGATGGGCACATCTACAAGCTCACCATCATCAATCCGACTTGTTCTTCAAAAGTGCCTGGTATTCCTATCACATCCCCCTGCCTCTCCCTCCTAACTCTCCGATGACTATTTCACACCCTCCTCCCCAAACCTCCGCCTCCATCAGTGATCTCAGCCGAGGACCTCACCTCCCACCACAAAGAGAAATAGCTGTCTTCGGGCAGAACTTCCCAACATGTCCCTACCAAACCCTCAGGCACACTGACTGCCTCTCATCCTCCGCTCCTCCCGTTCTTTCAGCCCAGGCCACAAGGCGCCACCACTGACCAGTATTCCCCATGGGTTCTATAGCCTACCCTCAGCCCTCCAGTAGTTTCTCCTGGCTTCAGAAAAAGAAACCAACGACACAATCCTTCCTCAAGCCCAGTTGCGGCCCACACCCTTCATCCTCTCAAGCGAGTGTCTTGAGAGATTTGGCTCCACTAGTGTGCTCTACTTCACACCGCCCACACCTTCCTCAGCCCCACTCGGGTACGGCTTCCTCCTCCAGCCCTGGGAAGCCACTCTCCACTCTGCTCAAGCTGGGGAACAAGCTCCATTTGTAGATGCGTTTCCCTCACTTTTGGCACTCCCGCTTTTCTGGGCTTCTCCAACCCCATATAGTCCCGGCTTTTCTGGATACTCCAATGTCATTTTTTGCTGACTCCTCCTCCCCTCAGTCTTTAAATGTTAGCAGTCCTTGGAGGCTGTCCCTGGTGGCGGTACTGTTTTCTCCCCAGGGATCCCATCTCCAGGTCACGGCTTCCCAAGAATGGCTCCCCTTGTCATCCTCATGCAGGTGACATCCAGATCTCTAATCTGTGTCTTTTGAGTTTAGTGCTGTGTCCTCGTAGCCACCACGGAGGTGATTAAGATGGATATGCCAGGAAGCTTTGAATTTGGCGTATCTAAGCCAGAGTCCTGCTTTTTCTAACTCCCCATGCCCTTTCCGCCCCACCTCCGCCATGTGGCCTGATTTTGTGAATGTTACCAGCCCATGCTTGCTCTACAAGCCACAGACTAGGACTCATTAGCTGTTCTTCCTTCACCACCTAAGCCCAGTGTGGGACCAGGTCCCATCTCTCTATAGAGGAAGATCTTTTGGGAAAAGCTCAAATGAGGACTGGGTAGGGTAACACCAGTACTCCAGAGATAGAAACAGGAAGAATATGAGTTTGAGGCCAGTCTGGGCTACATAGTGAGATTCTGTCTCAAATAAAACAAAACAAAAGGGCAGGGGGAGCCAAAAAATGAATAAAATTATTAAGTAGTGAATTCATTAAGAATTTTAAGCACTAAAAGAATCTCAAAGCCAAAAGCAGAAGAAGAGGTTGGAGAGCTAGCTCAGCAGTTGAGAGTGCTGGCTGCTCTTGCAGAGGGCTCAGATTCAACTCCTTACACCCACATGGTCGTTCATAACTGTAACTAATGCAAGGGAACTTGAGTCCCCCTTCTGACCTCCACAGGCACTAGGCACACGTGTGGTGTACATACATAAATGCAAGCACAGCATTATACACATAAAAATAATAAAAATGAATCAATCTTTAAAAGATGTTTAAGCTGAAGGGAAGTCTGAGTGTGGCCTTGGTAGACCAGATGCCCACACCTTGTCCGTGGCCTCTGGGTGTCCCTTCTCTCTTCTCCCCTATCCCACTAGCTGCAGATCCAGCCCAGGAGAGCCAAAGTCTCTAGTGCAGGCCCCTCCTCACTGGCCATTCTTTCAGGAGTAGTACCCTTTCACACCTGACATTTGACGCTGTCGTTGCAAACTACAGGACTCCACAAGCATTATGACGCTCAACTGCATTGTCCTTGGTGTCACCTGTGAGAAAGCTGGCGCATGTGTGATGTTTGCTGCTGCACGGCGGAGGAAGCCACAGAGCAGGGGTTCGATGGGTCACCTGCAGGCACGCGGCTGAGGAACAAGAGAGTTCATTTGGGTCTGGTGCTTGGGCTGTCACTCTAATGCTTCTCCTGATGTTCCATGCATGGCTATGCCTGTGGGGACGAGGAGACGGTGGCAGACTCAAGATGATCACAAGGGATGGAGGAGTCACACAAAAGCAGACCCTCAGCAGGCAGAGGACAGGACCTGGGGTGCAACCTGCAGCTGAGGAGAGCCAGCTGGGCCTCTCACTTTTTGCAGAGATCCTCCTTTACTCCACACCAAGGACAGAATGCCCCACCCAGAAGCAGAACTACCCAGAGAACCATAGTGAAGAAGGCAGACACGGCAGCTGGTGGAAGACAGTGGCTCCTCATACCATCTCCTGAGGAACAAGAGCCATGCGCTCCCTGGCATGACTTCTGCCAGCCTTTCCTCAGCCCTTCACTGCTTTCCATATGCTCTAGTAGAACCAGCTGCCCTGGGTCCGCAGACACCCCTGCTGCTCCATACCTCTGACCCTGGGGACCTTCACAGCCTCCTCCCCTGGATGGCTCCTTTTCACATCAGCACGCACCACGCTTTCCAGGAAATTCCTCCCACATGCTGTGCACACTCTGCAGAGTCTATGAAATGCCCTTCTCCACTGGTCTTTCTCTTCTGTTGGGTTGGACGCGCCTCAAACACAGCCTGAGTTATCCACAGGGGTACTCTCATGCTGGCATGCCATGGTAGCAATAAAATAACACGTATTGAACACTTGTTTTGGGCTGAATGCACTGAATTTTAGAACAGCTTTTTATTTTAAACCAAGTATAGATTCACTGGAGGTACAAAGAAATGGGCAGGGAAGTCCTAAGGAGCCTTCATCCAGCCTTCCCTAGAGTTAATATCCTGCCTAACTACACTGCAACGTTAAAACCAGGAAACCAAGCCGGGTGTGGAGACGCATGCCTTTAACCTCAGCACTTGGGAGACAGGCAGATCTCTGAGTTCAAGGCTAGTGTGATCTGCAAAGTGAGCTCTAGGACAGCCAGGGCTACATAGTGAGACCCTGTCTTGGGGGATGGGAGGAAGAAAAGAAGGAAGGGAGGGAGACAGAGAGGGAGGGAGGAAGGGAGGGAGGGAGGCAGGGAGGGAAGAAAATCAGAAAACTGACTTGGTATGACCCATAGCCCTTATGCACATTTCATGTTCGTGTGTGTGTGTGTGTGTGTGTGTGTGTGTGTGTGTGTGTGTGTAGCTTTGTGTAAGTACAACCAAAATCAAGATACTAAACAGAAACTAGGCATGGTGAACATGTCTGTAATCCCAACAGTTAGAAGGTTGAGGCAGGAGGACTGAAGGTTCAAAGCTAGCCTGAGCTACATAAAGAATTCCAGGCTAGCCTGAGCTGCATAATGAGACACTATCTCAAGTTACTAAATAGTATTAGGTAATTTACTAGAGTCAAAGGAGTCTGCTCTGCTGCCCCTTTATAACAGTGCATACCCACCAATCTGTTCTGTCACTACGGTTATACTGTATCCAGATGTTCTGTTCTCTGGCACTACAGTTATAGAATGCCCAGATGTTCCATAAGATGAATCTAGCAGGCTGGAATCTTTCACTGTTAGATTTGGTTTTTCTCCTGCACTTAGATCCATCAAGTCATGGTCCATATCAATCATCCATTGCCGAGTAGTATTCCGAGATAGGGATGGGCACACTACAGTTTGCTGAACCATTCAGCCACTCACTGGGAGATAATTGTCTCACTCTTGTTTTACAAGTGAGGAAACTAACTGGGGTCCCATGACTAGCAAGCAGCATTTAATAAATGTTAAATGAGAGAAAACTAATGATGTTTATTGTGCTGAGCTCTGCTGCGTGAGGGTACTATGCTCTTACCCTAGCATCCAGAAAGTCGTTCTGCACATAGTAGGTTCTCAGTAAATGCTTGCCAGTAAGCTGCAGCTGTGTTTGTGTGGGCGGGAACCATGTCCAGCTTGTGCTACCATTTGCAGGACAAGACTTGATAGGCTCAGTATCGTGCCTGATATCTGCACTTCCTCTTTGCTTGGAATGAGAGGAAAGTGGAATTGGAGAGGTAAATATTGACTACAGACAGGTCTGCCATTGTATCACCTCAGATGCCCAAAGCTATTGGCTATCTTGTAATTCCCATATTTGCATGATTGTCTGTATCTCATCTGCAGGCTGCTCGGTTAATCAAAATGCTGAGCAACCTCTGTGGCCCCTGCTTCTTGCCACTATGGCCTTCCCAGGAAGTGCTGGGTCAGGCTGTCAGATCCTGGGTCAGGCTGGGCAGGAGCAGCCTATAAAAACTGCCTGTTGGGTCCTGAACATGCCCAGCCTATGCTGCAAAGTCTGCCTGGGTGTTTCTGCTCATGAAAGGGGAGACAAGTCATGACCACTCCGCAGGACCTCAGGAGGTTTAGCTAAGGAAGATTTGTGGAGCTCTTCGTCCCCAACCTGAAGTGTAGAGCACTAGGTGAGATAAAGGAACCACAGCTGGACCAGCCTTGTCCTGGAGATGTCTTGTTGAGCACCTCCTGCCACCCTCTCTGTAGAGGTAGGGTAATGAGAACTGTGGTGGTTTGAAAGAAAATGGCTCCCACAGGGAGTGGCATTATTGGGAGGTGTGTGGCCTTGTTGGAGGAAGCGTGTCACCATGGAGGTGGGCTTTGAGGGCTTGTATATGCTCAAGCTTCTCTCAGTGAGATACTCAGTCTACTTCCTTTTGCCTTCTGATCAAGATGTAGCTGGAACCATGTCTGCCTGCAGGCTGCCATGTTCCTCGCCATGACAATAATGGACTGAACCTCTGAACTGTGAGCCACCACAATTAAATGTTTTCTTTATAAAAGCTGTCATGGTCATGGTGTCTCTTCACATCAGTATAAACCCTAAGACAAAAACCAACCTGAAGGCGTAAGTCACAAACAATGTCACAGCAGTTTGGAATTATGATTAATAGGGTAGTATTTATTTAAAGGGGAAAAAACTTACAGATCACCGTCAGCCCTCTGCGCA
>NC_022013.1:23388421-23403281 GCF_000317375.1 Microtus ochrogaster
GTATTTATTTAAAGGGGAAAAAACTTACAGATCACCATCAGCCCTCTGCACAACCAGGAAGGGAGCCTAGTCGCTGGCAGAGCAGGAAGTGAAGAGAGAGAGAGAAGTGGCCACTTTTTTAAAGGGAGAGAGACCACGCCCCAATGGGCTGGTATCTCAGCGGCTATAGGCTGGAGGAGCGGAAGGACTTCCCGCAACACCAACCCCTGCCCATAGGGACACACTAACAATACACTGGGTCCCCACTATAGAGAACATGTGGAAGTATGCACATGGCCTTGAAGAGAACCTGAGGTTTGGGCCAACCGAGGCCTCACCAAGGACCACAGGTACAACTGGGCTCTACCTCAAGGAAGAACTCCCCCTTAAAGTGCTTCTGCATAATCAGATCCACCTCGTCAGACACGCTCCAGCACCAAGGTTATATGTGGAGTCCATGTTGACCCTTTTCCTGGAGGGTGCTTCTGTCTGGGTAGGTTCATGCTGGGCATTCAAGAGCAGGTCCCAGACTTCTCAGCAATGATTCCCCATAGACACACAAACTCCCCCCCCCCCGGGGGGGGTTAGGAAAGCAAATACAGTCTGCTGAGAGTAAATGAGAGTTCATAGTAACTGTGCCCTCAGCCCCTGGAACGTATGAGCACGCTACCATCGGAAGCACAGAAGAGATTGTTTACTGACTTCAGTAGGAACTCCCAAAGGGTGGTGTGTTCGAAGTGTATTCTCCAGAGTGGTTCTGTTGGGAGGTTTAGGTCACTGGGGACATGTCCTCAAAAGAGATTGTAGGAGCCATGTCTTCCTCTTCTCCCATCCCTGGCAAGAAGTGAACCACATGTTCCACACCATGACAGGCTTCCTTCCCAATGGTCCAAAGCAATAGCACCAATCAATGATGACAGAAGCCTCCCAAAGTGAGTTCAATGAACCTTTGCCCTTTGTAAGTTGATGTATCCTGTATATTTTTTTACATTAGTAGAAAGCTGACTAAAACAGTTAGGATGGTAACTGGGGACATAGAATGGACTGTTAGGAAGTGGGGCCACCCCAAGAGCAGAGGGGTAACATATCTGATTTAGGATTGGTTCTAAGAACACAATTAGAAGGTTGGTGCTTGAGGGAACCAACGGGAAGAAAAACTTGGTGCAAAAAATGGTCACTGGTCTAACTTAGGTGGTACAGAGTTTACAAGAAGATGTAAGGAGAGCCTATAAAGAGAAGGATGCAGACGGGCAGAGGTTGGGCCCAGTAAGAGAGTCCAAGGAGGCATGGAACTAAGGAGTCAGGAGTCAAGGTTTTCAGCCTGCTGACTGACCCCAGGACTTCCCAGAGGTGAAAGCTGGGGAGATGAGGATGGATATGGAAGAACCATAAAGTCCAAAACCAATTCACAGAGGCTTAAGCAGGAGGGACTGTAGACCAAGGGGACTAAGGCAGAAGAAGGAAAGTAAGTGACTGGGTTTCCTGAGCGGAGAAGCGCTGAGGCTGATTCTAAGAGTCCTTTCCCTGTACACCAGAGGGAAGGCAGGTGGGACGGGCAGGCTGGCAGAAGTGGCTCAGAGGACGGGACAGAGACCACACCTGCCCACGTCCATGGTGCAGACGGTATGCAGCAGTGCATTTTGTTCCCGCGGACTGTGCTGACTGCCTGGGCAGCAGCCAGAGGGGAGAAGGGACCAGGCTGAGGTACTGGATGAGCTAAAATCACACATCTGCGATAGGGCAGTTCTGCCGGTTTCCCGATTTTCTTCCGCAGTGGCCTAGGAGGGGACACTTTCCAATGCTTTAACCAAGATGAGGCAGCAGTGACCTAACCCTCCTGCAGGGCCTGGCCCCTTCCGTTGTTCAGTCCATTGCCCCCGGCCTTGCTGTTCAGGGACTTTCTCTACCTAGAAAGCTTCCATTATTTCTCCTTGGCCTGACTTACGGATGGCTCCAACTCCGAGTCCCTCTGCCCTCCACGGCTCCCCTGAGCACTGTTTTTTTTTTTTCCTCTCCTCCTAGATCTGGCAACAGCAGCTTAATAGCCTCCCCAGGGGTCAGGCTGGGAAGATGAATGCTAGCCTGTGGGGCCTGTGTCCTGCCTTTCCATGGGGGAGGTGATAGAAGGCAGGGCGCAGAGAATGGAGAACACAAGCAGACATAGCAAAGGGCTCATAGGATGGGGCCAGCAGAGTGTCCACCCATGCCGAGCTGTGCTGCTGTGTTGACTAGAGAGCCCCCAGTTGCCGGTCTAATCAGCACTGAGTGGGAGAAGGCAGGGTGTGTTTCCCAGTGGAAAGCCAGGAGAAACCAGGTCTGGCTCAGAATGTTCGCAGCGAAGGAGCAAGTGAATAATAGCCACACGCAGGCCCAAGCAGCCTACAGGGCCGGTGGTAGCTGCCTTTCTTTGTAGGCATGGCACACAGAATGAGGGCAGCTATGGCAGGATACTCCAAAACCAGCTGCTTCTCAGTGGGCCTCCCGTGTTGTACGAGGGTCCCCTGCTAGCCAGGTTAACCAGGAGTGAGAGTTATCACGGCTGTGATCAGGTGACATCCTTTGCCCCTGCCTGTGCCCCTGCTGGCACGCCCCCACGTCCATGAGCCGAGATCTGTGCACTGCCACCTGTCCTCAGTCAGTGCTGGCCGTGCCTCCGCTGTACCTTTGGCATCTGTGGTTCAAATGAAGGACACAGGAGAGTGCCTGGGGCAGAAAACCTAAGGCTACAGGGACATCGCCAAGTCTGCAGAAAGAAAGTGGTGGGAAAATGTGGATCTGTGCTTCCCTTCTGGCCTAGGGTCCTGGGTTATCCTATGGAGCCATGAGCCTCACCAAAGCTCTTTGGGCCTCTATTTCCCCATCAAGGCCTTTCCCTCAGCCCAGTTCCCCAAGTCATTCCGAGAACAGAAAGAGGCCCAGAAAAGTCAGTTTCCGATCCTCATAAAATAAGGGCCAGCCCCGGTGATGAAAGACTGCAATAGACTTGGAAGTGCTCAGCTTCTACCTAAGTTCCAGGTCCCAGCCACTGACCAACGAACCACTCAGCCTGGGTTCGCCATCCTTTTGACCGCAGATCAACTTTGCTCCACAGAGTAGAACTCAGCAGCTGCCTCACACAGAGTACTTGGGAAAATACACTGGAGAGTCGTTTCTAGATCCCTAAATGTACTATCACAGGCTGAGGAGGGCGGCAAGGATGGTGGACAGATTCTGGTTCACCATATGGACTTGAGTCCAGTCTCCACTGTGTGTGTCCACGGCTTTGGACAGGTTGGTGAATCTGTCTTGGCGTCATCATGTGTAAACCAAGTCAAAGCATTATTCAGTGGTGATGGTCTTGGAAAGAGCCAACATGGATGTAAACTTGTCCCATGTCCTGTGGGTGGCTCCATTCCCTCTTGTCAAAGCCCTCTTAGATCATCAAGTCAAGGGCAGCTCAGACATCAGCTGCATGTTTGCAGACACCCAGCCTACCCTGGCATCTGCCTTTGGAAATGCCACATTGTCTGCATCCTCCCCAGGGGAACGTCTCCAGTCACACATCTTCAGGATCTGGTTTCTTTTTTCCCACAGCAGATGCATGTGAAGAATGCCAGACTGATGTGACCCACTCTGCAGACCCTGTGATCTTAGGCCATCCCTCTGCTGGGGACCATATTCCCTGGGCAGCTGACCACTTGATGAGGTTATCCAGTTATGGGCAGGGACCAGTACCAGGAATGCTGGAGAATGCTCCTAGTTTAGGGGGATTTTTCTTCCCTTGACTTCACTTCCTATCCTGATCCAAGATGACTCAACTGTGCCACCTGCAGTTCTGACAGCCCTTCCTTTACGCCACAGCCTGGCCAACCTCTGACCTTCCCAGTCAAGGGCATCTGAAAGCCCGTCACCACCTCACCACCTCACCACCTGTGTGGCTCCTGGAAAAAATAGTACTTGAACCATTAGGACCCTTTGTCTAGACAGCTGTCGAGGCTTCTCTGTGATCTCATCTGCCCTGTGGACTACCTGCTCCAAAATATCCTTAAGGGTAGGGAGCATTAAAATGCAGAGTCCCTGTACAATGAATACATAATGAAAAAATTAATAATACGTTTGCAGTTCAGACTGGGGGGGTTCAGAAACCTGTACTTCAAATAAGCTCCCATGAGATTAATAAGCACAATAAAGTTTGAAAAAACACTTGGGGAAACCCCCCCATGTTACATTGAGGTAGAATTAAGAACAAGCGTATTCTCTGTGTGCAACTTGATTAACTCACATATGAGATGTACGGGGTCTCCAAGTCATCACTCCCAGATCGAGGCCTAGAACACACAGCACCCCCTTGTTCCTGTGCATTCCGTAACAGGAGGAGGGGACTGCCGTTTGGAGCCTGGCAGCACAGATTCATCTTCCCTGTTTCTAGCTTCACCGAATGGAGTACGTATGACTTCTTTCATTTAGCATTATGTCAGCGCTGCCTATGTTCAACGGGGCAAACCACCTCTCTGTATCAAAGCACCCACCGTGTGCTTTGGCCTCTCCTGAGACACCGAGAGAAGTCAGGTCTAACCCTAAATCCTTGCCACCTCCATTCCCCGCTCCTCCTGGCTCAGCCTTGTGGAGACCACATTCAAGTATGGCGTCCACATGTAGGGGTGTCATTCTTCAAGCCTGAGTACAGGGGAGCCTCAGCGGCTGGGGAGACCCTGGGCCGGCTCCCGCCGGTTCCTCTCTAGACAGCGACTAAAGATGTTCATTTGCTGGCTGTGGGTTGCTAGAGAGTCCAGGCACACTCCAGGTGAAATTGGCCAATTCCATCTACAAACGAAGAGACAAATGAGATGGAAATTGCACAGAACAAGCGTCCTCCTCGCGTGTAGGTATCGGAGCTGACACACTGTGCTGTGGAACTGATTCCAGCCCTTCTCTGCAGCTGGGTGAGAAGGGCTTTCCTAACAGTGGGAAACACCATCTCCTCCCCAAGCCAGCCAGGCAGAGGAGCAGCCTAAGAGGCTCCTGGGGGAAGATAGAGGGTGTGTGTGTGTGCGTGTGTGTATGTATGTGTGCGTAGGAGTGTGAGCGTGTGCACAGGTGTGTAAGAAAGAGAGGAGAAAACAAGCAGAAGACACTGGCCAGGTACTAGGAAAAAAAGTGGCATTCAATCCCCCCTCCTCCAAAAACCTCAAAATTTCAAATATCTACTCCGTGCCAAGCCCCGTGCTGGGTGTTCTGACCGTAAAAACAAACAAGATCTGCTTCTAAGAGTCCTTCACCTAGGGGTGAAAAAGCAAGTGACAGCGATGGCAGTAGAGAGGGCAGGGAGACGGGGGACACATTTATAGATGAGGGAGAGAAGGTCTGGGAGGAGCAGGGCAGGAAACTAGAGAGGAGAAGCGGAGGCCCAGAGAGGGTGGCCAGGAGGATGCCCTGGGAAGAGGCCACAGACGCCCTTGCAGGCAGCAGCATTAGTCCCTGGTAAAGGGTCAGCCCAGGACAAACCACGTGTGGTGTCTTCTCCCTGTTATGTAAGGAAGTTTAAAGAGCCAGGGTTTCTCAGATTCTGGGTCTCTGTGGCATCCATTTTCTTTGTTAAGAGAGTTGCAGAGAGGCAAGGAATGCAAATTTGTTTTCATACGGACCCCAGCTAAATACAATTTTAGTAATAATAATAATAGCAAACACTTATAAAGCACTTACCATGAGCCAGGCTGTTCTGAGCACTTCACACATATTAACTCATTTGCATAGTAAGTATGCTAGGAGGAAAAAAAAAAGCAACCCATGATGCATTTCAAAGCCAAACAGAAATGACTTTTGAACTCTACAACACCCATACACAGCCTAGGAACTCTGTACCAACCACCCCCGGCCAGGTGAGCATGAAATAGAAGGCCTAAGAAGAGGGTTTCAGAGGAGTTCCAGGGAGTCTTGAGTAATTCTAGACCTTAGCAGGCCAACAGGCTCATCGTCTCCCTCCTTTACCTCTGAGCTGACACAGTCCAGGGCAAGCCCCAGGCAAGGCTCTCGGGCTCGGAGACCCTGGAGACATCATGAAGGATGTGACCAGCATTAAGGGGAGGGTGGCTTTCTCTCTGGGGACTGTTCTGCTCCAGTCCATGTACATCACACCATTGCAGATGTTGCAAACATGATTGCCACTGGGGAACTAGTTTCCATAGCGACAGAGGTACAGTGGACCCTTGACATTCTTAAGGGATACAGCCCAGCCCTTCATGAGTCTATGAATTAGGAAGGACGCATCGTCCCCCCATAAAATGCAGTAAGTATGGCTTGGGAATGTAATGAATGGCTAGCAAGGGTATAGTCACCTGACTCCCAGCTGCCCAGTCCCTCCGAGGACCAGTCTCAGCCCATATGGGTCAGCAACATAGACTGCATTGTGTCAAATCACATCACTTCATCCTAAACCTGAAATTCTAGAGTTTGCTGCAGCAGTAGCTGGGAAGGGGCGGGGGGCTTCTGGTTAGCATAACAGACTAAACACATCCGAGAGTCTCTCTGCTGCCTCCCAAGCCACACTGAAATGAAGGTAACCGAGGGGCAGAGAGAAGTAAGCAAAGCTAATAAGCAGCATCCATCCCATTATGGAAATTAAAGAGAGTACATTGACTTGGCAGAGAACAAAAGGGCTCTTAGAGGGCTGCAGGGAGGGCAGAGAGGAGGGTCGGACAGACTCCCGCCACAGAGGCTCAGAGGCTCAGACGCCATGGTCCTGAAGGTGTGGTATGGAATAGTGACACCCTAGGGCACCTCCTAACTGCATCTCACCCTGCGGCTGTCTCCACCTGACCCCCAAAGTACCCGGAGAGAACTTTGTTTCCCAGATAGGCTGACCAAGAAGTGAGCCCTTGGGGCATGAGCATACATGGGAGCTGAGATGGGGGCAAGACGTGAAAAATGGTTGACCAAAGCCTGCAGGTGACGCCAAGGGGTCCTTTACCCCCTTTCTCCAGCAGCTCTAGGAATGCTGGGGGCGCTGGGAGCTCGGGTGCTGAGCCCTCGCACAGTGACACCTGCCTAGTCACCTCCCTGCTTGGGCGTGTGGAACTGTTAATCAGTCTTCCCAGTCCTCCCTCGGGAATACGCAATTTTAAAAGAAAACATCTAATGTTGGGGGAAAGGTAAAATAAATAGAAAATAATGTGAAAAAAAATCAAACATGATAATGAAGGAGGAGGGGAGGCCCAACAGGACACCAGACCAAAGTAGTTGATATTCTCCAAGAGACAAGGAGATAGTATGGCTACAAAATAAGAACACAGGATGCTTTTTAAAACTGGGGACTAGCCGGGCGGTGGTGGCTCACGCCTTTAATCCCAGCACTCGGGAGGCAGAGGCAGGCAGATCTCTGTGAGTTCGAGACCAGCCTGGTCTACAGAGCTAGTTCCAGGACAGGCTCCAAAGCCACAGAGAAACCCTGTCTCGAAAAACCAAAAAAAAAAAAAAAAAAAACTGGGGACTAGTTCACACATCCTAAAAGTCACGCTGTCACAGCACACAAATTGGTGGGATTTTGGGGATTCACAAAGCTATGCAACCATCAACCCTAATTCTAAAATATTTTCATGATCCCCCCCCCCAAGGAACCCTGTGCATATTAATCGCCACTCACGCCCCACAACCCTGGAGACTGCTAACTCCTTCCTGTATCTATAAAACAGCCTACTCTGACGTTTCACATCGGTAGAATCATTTAGGATGTATTTTTTCATGTTTGGCTTCTTGCACTGACATGTGTTCAAGGTTCCATGTTGCTGCACACATTGTTGCTGCATTCCTGGATGCGATTAGACAACAATGCTGCAATTCATGAATATATTTTATTCAATTTGTTACCTATTGCATTTTAACCATGCTGGTAGGCTTTTGAATAATTTAGTCTCCTTAAGGGGAAATATAGAAAAAAATGAATGAGCTCTTGGAAATTTAAAATATGTTCTGTCTGGATATAGTGGCTTACACCTGAAATCCCAATTCATGAAGCAAAACAGGAGGATCAAGAGTTCCAGGCCAGCCTGGGCTATGTATCAAGACACTTTTCCAGCACACTAAGGTCTGGGATGTAGCTCAGTGGTAGAATTTTTCCCTAGCATGCATGAGACCCTAGGGTTGGTCACTGGCACTGTAAATACATATCTATACATTATATGGGTGTTCTGTTTCCTTAAATAGTGATGCTACTTTTTAGATTGCAAAGGTCCACTTGGTGATGGGCACAATTAATGAAAGAGAGAGAAAGCCCCACTAAAGCTAAATGTAACAACATAGATCTGTTGTTAGGACAGGATTTGGGAAGCTAAGATAGGAAGCTTGCTTGAATCCAGGAGTTTAGGAACTATTGTAAGGAACATGTCAAGACCCTGTCTCACCTTTTACAATACTGAGGATAAAACAAGATTCTATGAGCATCCAGAAACCCAAAGATAGGTTTTGGGATGCAGCAGACTTCTCTATGGCTACCATAGCAGCGAGCAGATGATAGAACGGTACCTTCAGAAATGCCAGGAAAGGCTCTTTCAATGTCAAATCCTACCAAAATGTCAGTCACCCATGCAGATTGAATAAAGATGTGTAAGCATGTGAATTTTCAAGAAATTTACTTCTTTTTTTCCAAAGCAACAGGAAGGATCTGGGAAGATGGCTCAGCAATTAAGAGCACTTACGGCTTTTGTGAGATGCCAAGTACTTACAGGGCTCCAGGGATTGACCTGGCTGGGGCAGTGAAGGACTGAAGAAAAGACAAACACACAGAAAAGCTGGGTCTCAGCACCCTGGAAACTTAGCCTGTTTAGTATGTAGAGCGGCAGGGTTACAGCATACAGCTGAATGGAGGAGGCAGGTTTATGAATCTCAGCTGAGGGGAATAGTGTTCGGGCTATAGTCATGGTGCAGGGACAGAGAAAGCTACAACTGGACATTTTTTGCATATACTGTCAACATGTGTACTAGGATCCCCTAGGAAGGCTTTGCCATTCTTTGAGCTCCACCTGGCGAAGGCATCGCCACTGCCATGAGGCAGAGGCACTAGGGACCTTGGCATGGGCTTCCCATGTCAATAACACACGTTTGCTCAGGGCTTCATCCACGCAGGCCTTCCTCTGCTGCCCACAGCACAGGATCTGGGTTTGGTTCCCAGCACCTACATGGCAGCTCACAACCACCTCTATCTCCATTTCTTGAGTTCTGACTCCCTCTTCAGGCCTCTTAGGGCACTGTGTGCATGTGGTACACAAACATGCCTGAAGGCAAAACACTCTACACATGAAATAAAATAATAATAATTTCCAAAAGCAACTGGAAACCGGGCAGTGGTGGCGCACGCATTTAATCCCCGTATTCTGGAGGAAGAGGCAGGTAGATCTCTGAGTTCAAGGCCAGCCTGGTTTACGTAGCAAGTTCCAAGGAAGCCAGGAATGCACAGAGAAACCCATCTCAAAGAAAAAGAAAAAGGCAACTGGAAGATAAACTATATCGAAAACAAGATCTGAAAAAAGATGACATAAGACCAGGGATAGAGATAAAAACTGTTTGCCACCGTAGGACAAAGCTGAAGGCTGAAGAGACAATGCTAGAATGTGACAGCAGTCAGCCCTGGGAGGCAGAAGGGAGCGTCGCTTAAATTACCTCCACGCTCTTCTGTGTTTTCTCATTTTTCAATAATAATGTTGTAGCGTACCTACCAATGGCTGTGATTTGTCACGTGCAGATCCTGAGAGCCAGCAGGCAGGAGACGGTGCTAAGGAAACCGAAATAACATAAGCTAAGAGATGGGTGGCTCTGAGGCCACGGTACAGACCCCAAAGCCAGCACCCTAGATTACAGATGCCCATGCAACACGCCATTGCCATCAGCCACATCTACCTGCATGCCCTGGAAAGCTACCTCAGGACAGACACTGGGTCTTGCTTAGCTTATATACCACCTGCCCCTGTCCCTGGCAGAGAGAAGGTAGCATCGACTCGGAATGAGAAAGAGAGGAAGAAGAAAATGCCCAGGTATGGCATGAGGGTTTCAGGACACAGACTCTGAGGCCAGGCTGCAGAGATTCCAATCCCAGCCTCAGCTGTATGGCCCTGTCTCTTACACTTTTGCTTACAAAGGAGGGTAAAAGTGCCGTTGGGCTAGGTGCAGGAATCCACACTACACATTTAGGACACTCTCCGGCAGTCCCAGCATAGGGGCCGGTTTATCGTCTCTTCACAGCAGAGGAGCAGAACCCAGAAAAGCCTGAGGATCCCTGACATTTAGAATTCAGTGGAGAGGCCTTGTGCTTTCATCCTCCCTGTGAGCGGCAGACACTGAGTTCTGAGCATGTGCTCCTGGGTAGGCCCAGACCTGACCCACCGTTTCTTCCACTGGAAAACAAGAAAGCAAAAGGAGGCAGATGCGGAGGTCTCTGCTGCATTAGTTCTGACCTGAGGACCAGCTCACCTTGCTTAGGGGTGGGAGCTGCCCGAGGAATAAGCCCTAAGGTGTGCGTAGAAGTGAGGAAGACTCCACCCTCAAGCTCTCTCAAGACTGCGCGTGTGAGTCCAGAAAAAGAGACAGTGGCTTCCAAGGCAGATGCCGCCTTGAGACAGCAGGGTGGACCCAGCTTCACATCTGAATCACCTGCTTGGGGGCTGGTCCCCTGCATAGGTCTGTAGACCCCACCCTCAGAGCAGCAGGGTAGACTGAAGGAAAATGGAGTTTGCGTGCTAGCCGGGCTCTGTGGTTCTTGGATATATTCTCTGCCTTCCGTTTGTTGTTTTCTCTTTTTGAGACAAGGTCTCATGTAGCCCAGGCTAACCCTAAACTTGCTTTGTAGCCAAGGATGGCCATGAACTGCTGATCCTCCTGCCTCAGGTTCATGAGTGCTTAATCATAGGCATATGCCAGCAAGCTCAGCTTTGTTCAGAAAGGGGGCTGCAGACTAGGGGTCGGAGGGTGTGGCTCTCCTACGCATCAACGGTGGGAAACAGCCACCACTTATCCAGTCCCTGCTCCACACGGATCACTTTTTGACATCCTTAATCTTCACAACCACCCTGAAAAGTAGGTATTACTACACTAATTGTACAGAAGAGGAAACCGAGACCCGGGGCAATTAGCTTGCCAGACATCAAACAGAATGAGACAAAGCCAAATCTGTCACCAGCCCTTCGCTCTTCTCTAGTGCCCGCACACCCACTCCTAGGTAGAGGGAGCAGGAGGGGTGAGTGGCGGGGCAGGCGGGAGGGTCTCTGTGCCTGCCCAGCTTTCCCTCCCTCTCTTTCCGCTTCTGTGAAGTCTTCAGTGTACCGCCACTGTTTTGACAGACCTTGACGCTGTCCACCACCTTTCTCTTCCCTTTTTCCCAGCCTCCTATTGTCTCCCTAATTAAAGATGGCTTGAAAAATTCCCCCTGCAATGTACCGCTTGGCAGTGTGCCAGCACCCTGCTGGAGAAGGCAGCAGTAGGCATCTGGTGCCTTGGCACATGGAGACACCTGAGCACCTGTAGGGGCCAGCTGGGGAAGGGGGGCAAAGAGGAGGGAGGTGACCCGGGGCAGGCCAGGGGAGGGGAGGCTGCCAGTGTGTCAGGTGGGAGGAGGGCTGGGGAAATGGGTCTCTTCTCAGATACTCAGTTTTTATCCTAGAACTTTCCTTACTCGTTCCCAGCAGCCCTCATTTCCTGCCTTGTATCTGAGAACGCTCCCCTCAGGATACCTTCACCCCAGAGCCTCTGCCCAGCCAGCTGTTCCATCTGCCAATCGTGGGTTCTCCCCTGCCCCAGACTGGAGAGGTTTGGGGGCTAATGCTGGAAGATGGAGACGAGAGCCCCGCCTCTCTCCTCGTCATCATGGTCTCAGTCCACAAGTCTCCTCTTCCAAGAGGCCGCCTGAAACACAGGAGTCCCGCGTCACTACCCTGTTACCCTGGCTCGGGTTTCTATTGCTGCCATGACATGTCACCACAGCCACAGTGGCTTCGAATCTCACACTCATCACATCCCCTGGTCCTACCCCTAGGGCACAGATCCAGCTGTGCTGACAGACACTTTTCTCAGATTTAGGCTATTAAAGGTCAAATCAGGGTGTCAGGAAGACCATGGTTGGGGGGGGGGGGGCGTCTGCTCTACGCCCGACTTGTATGGTTGGTGACATTTAGGTCCTAGTGTAGAACCAGCATTGTTTCTAGGCTGGCTGATAGCCGAGGGCCATTCTTAGCCCCCAGAGGCTTTCAGCTGCCCTTTGCACAGCTCCCTGCACCTCTGAAGCAGTGAGACGTCGAATCAGATCCCAAAATGCTGGAACTTTCCTGCTCCCAGCTAGAGAAAGACCCTTCTCTGGAAGGTTCACCTGCTTAGAGCCATCCTCCTCAGATAACCAGAGACGCTCTCTAACCTGCAAGTCTTTTGCCGTGTGAGGTAGCAGAGTCACCATGTTCCAGAGTGGAGGTCTTTAGAGGGCTGTTTGCCCACAAAGTGCCTTCTGAGCACTTGCCACCTTGTGTGAGGACCCATGTCACCCCCATGAGACCAGTAACTGAAGTGTGCACAGCAAAGACCTCCCTTAGTGCTTGGCACAGAGTGGGCTGCTGGGCTTGCTGAATGAGAGAGCATTATGGTGGCCAATAAATCCCCAAGGGAAAGGAAAGCATCTGGAAAACCCAAGAAGGCTTCCCAGGGCCCAGGGCCCTCTAGCCTGATGGCAGGTGGGGTCAGTCATGCAGGCCACAGCTCCCCCCAGCCCTGGCCCTGCATGGGGATCAGTAAAGTCAGAAGTGAGACCACCGCTGCTGGCTGCCTCAGGGAGTGCTCTCCAGGTGGAGGCCCGGCCTGCCTCCCTTCACTGGGTTCTAAGCCAGTACACCTGGGATTTCAAACAATTAATTTCCCCAATCTGCAAAACGATCAGCTTCTGAGGAAAAACAATTAGCCCACTGCAAATTGTAATTGTCATCTCACTACTGATTTTAATTTGGACTAATGAGGGCTAAGTGATTCCTGCTGCCTGCGACTCCCACTGTCCCCACCCCCACCCCCAGGCCTAGGCCCTCACCTGTCAGTGGGTAGTTAACCCTCAGCTGCCCATCCTGCAGCTGGGGCTGAGGGGCCTTTTAGGACTGGCACAGTGCCCAGGGCAGGTGCAGCAGGAAGAGGGAAAGGCGAGAGTCTCTGGCCCGCAGGGAAGCTGCATGTTTACAAGGCTCATAGGCAATCAAAGTTTTATTGAATGGAATTGACTACGGGCTTGATCCTTGTCACAGCCAGTTACCTCTGGCTGTGCAGTCTCAGGAGGCCGGCTTTCAGAAGCATCTGTTGGTCTCCCTCTTGCCAGGGAGTCTCTACCTGGCCTTGCTCCTACCACCGTCCTGCCTTGATACAGTAGCTGAGAGAATGCTTAGTGTTCACATCTGCCAGCTGTTGGGGTCAGTTAGGAAGTGACCTTGGTCTGGTTAGTCTAACTCTATTTCCTGATAAACAAATCAAGGCCTGGAGAGCGAGGGTCTCGGTCAAGGTCGGAACCCTGCAGGACGCAGAACTCTTGCTGCTTTTTGTCAAAGCTTGCAGAATCTCCTCCCTCCTCCCCTATGTATTTCTTAGAGTGCTTGCTGTGGTCCACACCCGCAACAACACCCGCTACATCCAAGGGTGCAGGAAAGATGGAAGAAACATCTTCTGGCCCATGTGTTCTTCTGCCCTGACTATTTCGCACCCCCACTTAGCCCCGTGTCTGATTGGAGTGGTGTGATTTATTTATCCATCCACCCGTCCATCCAGCTATGCAGTCATTCTCTACTACAGCTGTGTGCTGAGAACCAGGCCAGGATGAGAAGAATAATCCCCCACCTGCCCTTCAACCTTCCTAATAGACTCCAGATATGGAGCCCAAAGTCCCAGCCCTCAGGAGCTGTTCGTGGTGTTAGTTCCCCTGGGGCCTGAGCAGCAGCAGCAGTGGAAGGAAGGAAGGAATGTACTGTTCCCCCAGCTCCTGTCCCTTACTGCAGAGGGAGCCACTTACCTACCCTGTGGCTCGAGGACATGTTTGGGACAGGAATTCTGAGCTCTTGTCCTGGCTTTGTCCTTGATCTGCTCCGTGGCCTTCTACAAATCATTTTCTCTGATCTCCTCAAGCTTGAAGGTAGGGCCTTGGCTCTGGAGCATCCACCAGGCTTTGGGTGACTGGAAGATACTCACGCTACCCAGCCTGCTGCTGCTTTTCAGGTGCTTGCAGAAGAAGCAGAGTAGAGGGTTCCACTCTGCTCAGAGAGGTGAAGATCTAGGCCCGCTACCACCCTGGGTAACCCTGAGTCCAGAGCTTCAGGCCCCTCATCTGAAAAGCGGGGATGGGAATACCCGACTGCAAGGAAACAAGTAGTCCTGGCCCCGTGGTCCCTGCAAGGCAGAGAGGACCATGTAACGTAACGGGTTTGTGGTGGACGCGCCAACCGAGGCTCTGCAGAGCTAAACATGTATTCATCGGGACATGGGGAAAGTAAAGGATTTTCTGCTTGCCTTCCTGGGGCCCTGGGTGCAGGATCTTTCAGGCTTCTTCCAGCTCTGTCATGCCAGGCATCTGCAGTAAGACCCATGATAGTGAGAGCACCGTGTAGGTGGTCCCTTCACCTGTGCTCTACCTGGTCCCTCTCTCTGGCCCCACTGCCAACCCCTGACTCAACCAGTTGTACTCTGTGCTCTTTCTGCTCTTTCTGACAGATCAACTTTATCAGAGTCCCCGTCTTAGTCAGGGTTTCTATTGCTGCAACAAAACACCATGTCCAAAAAGCAAGCTGCGAAGGAAAGGGGTGTGTGTTTGTTTGTTTGTTTGTTTGTTTTTGTTTGTTTGTTTTTTTTGTTTTGTTTTTCGAGACAGGGTTTCTCTGTGGTTTTGGAGCCTGTCCTGGAACTAGCT
>NC_022013.1:23403381-23404595 GCF_000317375.1 Microtus ochrogaster
GAGACAGGGTTTCTCTGTGGTTTTGGAGCCTGTCCTGGAACTAGCTCTTGTAGACCAGGCTGGCCTCGAACTCACAGAGATCCGCCTGTGTCTGCCTCCCGAGTGCTGGGATTAAAGGCGTGCGCCACCACTGTCTGGCTGAGGAAAGGGTTTATTAGACTTACACTTCAGTATTGCTGTTCATCACTGAAGGAAGTCAGGACAGGAACTCCAACAGGGCAGGATCCCGGAAGCAGGAGCTGCTGCAGAGGCCATGGAGTGGTGTGCTTACTGGCCTGTTCAACACTGCTTGCTCAACCCACCTTTTTATAGAACACAGGACCAACAGGCCAGGGATGGCACCACCCACTGTGGGCTGGGACCTCCACCATTGATCACTAATTGAGAAAATACCTTAGAGCTGGATCTCATGGAGACATTTCCTCGGCTGAGGCTCCTTCCTCTGATGACTCTAGCTTGTGTCAGGTTGACAAACAAAACCAGCCAATATAGTCCCTAAGTAAGTGGTAGAGGTAGGATTTGAACCCAAATCTCTAATCCACAGTTTTCTGTAGAAATAGAAGAATACAGCCTATGGCGTAATGGTGCTATTTGAATGAATACATTAAACAAGTAAAAGGAAAGAGGGAAAATTATTATCACCAAACCTATACACAAAAATATTATTTCAGGGGCTCGAGCAATGGCTCGTCAGTTAAATAAAACACACAGATGCACACACACACAATACATACATATAATTGCTATTCTTGAAGAAGACCTAGGTTCCATCTCAAGTACCCATGTTAGGTATGTAGTCTTGTGTACAGCCCAGCTCCGTTTGGACCCTACATGTACACACACACACACACACACACACACACACAGCTACAGCTTCTCAGTGGCCACTTGTGAGGCTGCCGCATTAGACAATTCAGGTCACTGTTCTTAGTTACAAGGTGACCCAGGGTAAAAACCTAAGCCACCTCACCTGGCCTGGCTTCACCTGTACTTCAGATTGTCTTGGCCTCTGTCATTCTTCTTTTTGGGGGTTAATATCCACTTCCGTTTCCACTCATCTGCCCAGCTGCTGGCTCTGGCACCGGGGCAAGAAGGTGCTCTTTCCAATCGTAGCCCCTGGGACCACGCCCTCTTTCCAATCTTAGCCCCTGGGACCACGCCCTTTTCCCCCCAGTCTTAACCCCTAGGACCACGCCCTCTTTCCAATGTTAGCC
>NC_022013.1:23404695-23427767 GCF_000317375.1 Microtus ochrogaster
AACCACGCCCTCTTTCCAATCTTAGCCCCTGGGACCACGCCCTTTTTCCCCCAGTCTTAACCCCTAGGACCACGCCCTCTTTCCAATGTTAGCCCCTAGGACCACGCCCTCTTTCTAATCTTAGCCTCTGGGACCACGCCCTCTTTCCATCCTTAGCTGTCCTGAAGAAACCCTTGTCAGCTTTTCTCACCTTTAAGTCCTGAGACAAAGGAGGCAAATGTTCCTCATTTACATTCAGGTTCTCCCTGTTGAATGGCACCTCTATCAAAACATCCCATTCGGAAATGTCAGAGTGGCTTTTGATACGCCATCTGTCACTCTAAGGATGGCAGACAGACACAGTGACAGTGTAGTATATCTAATGCACAGCCGGTGCCTCTTTTGCAATTATGTAGTATTTTATTTAGTCCATGTGACATGAAATCTCCTGAAGGAAGGAAATGAATAATTATCCCCACAGGCCCAGCTCCCAAGGCCCTTCTGCTCCTTTCTAGCCTGTGTCACTCCTTCTTTCTTTTGCTAACTGAACTCAGAGTCTTCCAGTCAACAGAGACCAGCTTTGAGCTGCTTCTCTCCCACGGCTTCAGCAGCCAAGCCAGCCACTGTCTTGGTAGCCCCTACACCCACAAAGGAAGTATGTGAGTGTTGCTGGGACCCTGGGCTGGGCTGGGAATCAGAGTGGTCCACCTGTGTCCTGGCTCTGCCGCAGCTCATCTCTGCAGGAAGGAGATCCGCCCAGTTCCTGGCCATTAGCCCCTCTTCTCCATCCTCTCCTCCCACACGCTCCAGCTCCTTAACTGTGGCTCTCCATCCCTCTTTCCTCTTAACTTCAATGGAAACAACAGAGTTTATTGGGTTATTTTTTTTAAAGGAGCATTCATGAAAAACTAAAGAAGAATAGTAACACACATATAAAAAAGGGAAAATGCCAAAAAGCAAAATAAGTACCTACCAAGTATTTTCAGATCATTTATTTCTGATCCAAATAGCGGCACCAAGTCCCTGGGGAGATGTGATTGGGTCCCAGCAGCTTGGTCCCAGCCCTTCCTGTGTCGCTCCTGTGTCTGAGATGCCTGTCTTCTCCCACACAGACCACTTCTTCCTCACTTCTCCCTCCAACCCTCCTCTCCATGCTTTGATCTGCAGACTTTGGCCAGGTAGTACAGATGACCACACACAGTGAAATAGCAAGTCACCAACTGGTCAGGGATGTCACCAAACCAGAGAAGGAGCCATTCGGGAGCTTCTTGTAAGTAGAGAGGGCACCCCCGCTTCACATGGTGTCACTTAGTAGAGGTGTCACTTAGAAGCTGATGTTGGGACCCACATTGCATGCTGTACAGTACCCATATCAGTCGCCAATTAAGAAAATGCCCTACAGATATACCTACAACCCGATCTTATGGAGGCATTTTCTTTCTTTTTTTTTTTTAAATATTTATTTATTTAGCATGCGTGCCTGCACACACACCAGAAGAGGGCACCAGATCTCATTACAGATGGCTGTGAGCCACCATGTGGTTGCTGGGAACTGAACTCAGGACCTTTGGAAGAGCAGGCAGTGCTCTTAACCTCTGAGCCATCTCTCCAGCCCTAGAGGCATTTTCTTAATTGAGGTTTCCCTCCTCTCAGATGACTTTAGCTTGTGTCAAGTTGACATAAAACTATCCAGCACACGTACATAGTTGCATACATATACACATGCATACATTCACCCATCCATCCATGCATTTACCACTCACTCACCCATCCACCTATCTATCCACCTATGTATTCATCCATCTGCTCACCCATACATCTGTCTCTCCACCCTGCAACCCATACATACATCTACGCATCCATCTGTCCATCACTCGTATAAGCAACTTTTCTCGTTACTGTGACACAAACAGTTTAAGGGAGGAAGGGCTTGTTTTTGCTCACAGTTCAAAACTACAATCCATTATAGTGGAGATGTCATGGCAACAGCAACTTCAGGCAGCTGGTTACACTGTATCCAGAGTCAGGAAGCAGAGCCAAATGAATGCGATGTTCAATTAGCTTCCTCTTGTTTATGAAGTTCAGTACCCCAGTCTATGAAATGGTGTTACCCATATTTAGGATCAGTCTTTCCACATCAATTAATCTAATCTAGATAATCCCTCATAGAAATGAACCCGGACTTTCAGTCTCTTCAGTGATCCTAGATCCTGTCAAGTTGACAATCAACACCCACCCACCCCTCCCCTCACTCACCTACCCACTCATCCATCCATCCATCCACCCACCCACTCATCCATCCATCCATCCATCCATCCATCCATCCATCCATCTACCCACCAACTCACCCACTCACTCACACACCCATCCATCTATCCATCCACCTACTCACTCACTCACCCACCCACCCATCCATCCATCTACCCACCAACTCACCCACTCACTCACACACCCATCCATCACACACCCACCCATCCATCCACCCACCAACTCACACACTCACTCACTCACCCACCCACCCATCCATCTATCCACCCACCCACTCACTCACACACACCCCCATCCATCCATCCATCCATCTATCCACCCACCCACTCACTCACCCACCCACCCCACCCATCCACTCACCCACCCATAAACCCATTCATCCATCCATGCACCTGCCAGCCCATCAATACACACATACCTATACCTATGGTGGGTTGTCTACGAAGAAGAGATGGCAGGAACACAAACCACACAGATACAGTCTTTTTCAGTGTGAATCTTTCCCCGACTCCTCTGGGGCCTATGTTTCAATTTCTACAGAAGGAGGCATCTTAAAAAAGAATTCTTGCTTCAGGGTTGACTGGACAAGCATAGCTTCATTTTTAGCTGTGTAACTTCTCAAATGGCTCTTGACCAGTCAGTTGCCTTGGTTTCTTCATCTGTCTAATAACAGCAGGGTATCAGCCTTAGAGGTACATAAGACTCTGAGTTCTCATGCTTGCATTTTCCCTTCCTCGTCCCCTCCCTGTCCTCTCCCTCTTGCTGTGCAGGTGCGAGAGGGAGCAGGTACCTGAACTGATGGCCGCTCTTTGCCTTGGCCTGGAGTAGAGAAGTACAGACTCCAGGTGGCTGCCTCTCCAACCGAGCAGGCCTAGTCCCTATGTCTTGTCTATACACAGGGGCCAGGCCTGCTCTGGTAAGATCCAAGTGGGAGAGGAACTGCCCCCTTAACAGGAAGCTTCCTTCAAAGGGTACCCCCATAATCTGTTCCACCTAACACAAACTGATGAACACTGGCCATGTGCCCAGTTCCTGCCCTGAAAACTCAGCCTAGAGAGGCAGCCTAGGCCACCAGCGCCTGCTAAAGGTGGACCAGCACTATAGCAGCAGGAAGTATGACAAGAGAGAGCTAAATAAATAAGAATTCCCTGAGCAGAGAAGAAAATTCCAGAAGGACAGATTCAAGGACTTAGAAAGCTCCAGATCTTGTGAGTGCAGGAGACGGAGGTGGTGGCAAGACCAAAGGAGAAGCTGCCCTAGTCACCAAGAAGATTAGCAGCTCTCATGGGGACAGAGAGAAGAGATGAGAGACACAGAAGGGAAGCCCAGATGGCCGCTGTGGGATGTCGAGGGATCCCACTGAATAACTCCAGGGACAGCTGTGTGATGAAGCCATGAGGATTGGTAGACTCCAGCCAGAAGCAGCACAGGAAGGGAGCTCTGACCAGCACTTCCACCCCACCACCCCGAGGGCCCCCTTTCCATCATACTCCATTGGTGCTGCCAAAATGACAGTGAATGAAAAGAAATAAAAGGAGGACATGATGTTCCTAGGTAGGGATGGAGAGGGTTTATTACAGATATGAGGGCGAGCAGAGCCAGAGGCAGAGGCATCTGGTAGAGTCCAGAGTGAACATGACAGACTGAACTGGTCCCATGTAAGAAGAGAGGGGAGGGGAGACAGGAGAGCCAGGAACCAAGAGCAGTAGCCAAGAGACAAGAGACCAGGGAGTTTAGGGTAGAAAGAAGTGGGAGTGAGTGAAGGGTATGCCAGCCAGGATGTCTCCATAACAGGTACTTGCAGATGCTGAGAAAGAGAGGCTGGCAGGAAGTGTCCACTTCGATATGTTAATAGGCACCTCAGATAGGCTTTTGTCCCGGGTTTGAGGCCCAATAGATAGAAATTCCATGTCCCTACTCATGCCCACCAGGGAAAGGAACTCAGCTGTTAAACCTGTATGCCAGATTCTCTGTCAAGATTCTAGCTAACGCTCCAGATAATATTGTGAGGTACTGTTCTCATTTCATGATCTAGAAACTGATGCTTAAAATGGTTAAGTAATTTGTTCAGGTCAGTACCTAGAAAGATGCCAGGGCAGGACTTGAACACAAGTCTTTAATGTCTGGAGGCTTTGTTCTCTTTCACCGTGCAGCGAAAAGCATTTGGTTCCCAGCATCCTGAAACTGCTCTCCTTCTAGCCCCTAGGATGCTGGAAGAATTTATATGACAGTGGGGCTGTTTTCATCATTAAAGGCTGTCAGCGTGGTGACAGGGAGCGGTAGATACGGAGCTGTCACAGTAGGAAAAATGAGGCGGCGTGGAAGGCACTCCATCACTGCCTGTGTAGTGGAAGAGGCCAGCGCTCTGCCGCACACAGGCTTCTGTAAACCGCCTCAGCTGCATCTCCACTCAGTCGCTCTTCCAGATTCATCCCTGAGTGGGGAAAGAGGAAGCTGTGGCCCGTGGCCAGAGGCTTGCCAGCTTCCTGAATCGAGCTGAGGCCAAACAGCGTGAGAGGGCAGAGCAGCTGCTGAGAACCTCATCAAATCACGGCCCCAGGCTGCCTACAGCCCCGCCCTAGCCTAGAATCCCCATCATGGACTCCCAGGCTCAGAGCTTTTGGATATCTGGACCTTTTCAGGTGGGGCAAATTTATTGTGAAGTCAGTCTTCATCTCCCCTCTGACTCCTTCCTGCCCTGAAGTTCCTGAAGGTGAAGGAAACGTGACACCCCAGCCAGTCACCGCTAGCGTGGTGGGTCACTGACTCCCTGAGCGCCTTAAAATTATTTAAACTGCTCAGGGTCCTGATGTCTGACAGGTGTGAGCAGAAATGGGCTCTGTAACTGACCACCAGTCCAGCTTAAAGCCCTTCTCCCGAAGGGGCTGGATGCATTCTAAGGAAGGATGCAGGGTCCCCAGAAGAGTCCCTGCTGGGGAGACACTGGTCTGGGAAGTTCCCATCCTTCCCTGGTGGGAAGCACCTGCATTTCTGATAGAGTCACCTAATCACTTGTTTAAACCAGGCATTCCATGTGTAATGACTCCTGGCTGAGACCAGAGAAAGCCATCCGCTGTTGCCTGCGGGGGGTGGGATGGGGGGCTAGCCCTACAGGATGTGATCCCCTCTGGTGTGGGAACAGACAGCCTTACTGGAGCAGAGGCAGCTGGGGAGCGCTGGGAGAGGCTGTTTTCAGGTGGGACTCACATCTTCTCCCAGCTGGCCAGATCATCTTGGGCGCAGGTACAACTAGAGTCACAAGAAGTGGGCACCCACTTTTTCAGCTGTGCCTGTGGCACTCACCAGCAGCTTCCAAGGCTGGTCCCTGGGCACTTGCCCTTCTCTGTCAACAGGAGGACACAAATCTACCCATCCTGAAGCCTTCCTGGGCCCTGGTGTGTGGCTGTAAGGCAGCTGGTTGGTTGTTTGCCCAGAGTTTTGAGGTCTGGAGGAGAGACACGGGAGACATAGTAGCTACAGGGTGTTCATTATTCAGATTTTAATCATTATTCCTTGGAGAAGAGTCCCCCTGTCCATTCCCTGAGAAAACGGGCTGGCAGTGGCCCATTTCAGCACCCGTCAGGTGGCTGTAACTCCAGGGGACTCAGTGCCCTATTCTGGCCTCTGAGCACACACAGTAAAAGTAAATCTTTTTTTTAAAAAAAAAAAAAAAAAAAAACACCATTCTTTTCAAAGCCTAAAAAGACCCAATATTCTGTAAGCATTTAGTAAATGGCACCTGTTAGCACTCAAGAGAGATACTCAAGAAATTTTAGATTGGTTGGACTGTCCACATAGACCAGATTTTTTTTTCGAGACAAGGTTTCTCCGTAGCTCTGGTTGTCCTGGAACTCACTCTGTAGACAAGGCTGGCCTTGAACTCAGAAATTTGCCTGCCTCTGCCTCCTGAGTGCTGGAATTAAAGGTGTGTGCCACCACTGCCCAAGGAGAGCAATCTTGCTACCAATGTCACTGTTTTCTGGGAAGACCTGTGTGGTGCTATGGGACTGGGCACCCTCCCGCTCGGCCACCCTGACTCTCCTCTGTGGTAACTCTGCCCTCTCTGTCCTGTCTACTTACCTGGAGACTGCTCGGGCTGACACTTGATGTCCAAAGCTGTAAGACCAAGGAGCAGCCACATGGAAACCCCAGGGTCTCAGAGGTGGCGGGGGGGGGGGGAGGCCTCCCAACCACATGGAAACCCCAGGGTCTCAGAGGTGGGGGGGGGGAGGGGAGGCCTCCCAACCACATGGAAACCCCAGGGTCTCAGAGGTGGGGGGGGGGGGAGAGGAGGCCTCCCAAACACACTAAGAGGCCTTGCAGCCAGACCCCAGGGCTGCAGCTCTTCAGCATGCTGCAAAAGGAGGGGGTACACCCAGGAAGTGCTTCACAAAGATTTTGCTCCCTGCAGTAACTGGGTGGCTGTGTCCACTGTCCAAGTGCTGAAACCTAATTTGCAAGGTGTTGGCATTTGCACACAAGTGGGGTGGGTGCTTGTTTAAAGCCCCAGGACTTCCTGAGCTGCCCTACCACATGCAAGCACCTTGAGAAGGTAACATTCACCTATGGACCAGAAGGAAGCCCTCCTCAACCATGTCTGCTGATGCCTTCACCTTGGACTCCCAGCTCCAGAGCTGTAAGAAATCAGTTCCGTTGTTTATTAACTTCCCAGTTTGTGGTGCTTCATGACTGTGTCCAAGCAGGCTAAGGCAGTGGCCAATCAAGCTAAGAAATAAAATATGTGGCTGTGAGCTCACTGTACATGAATTCTCTCTAAAGAAGTTATTAGCATAACTCTGACCAGTGAGTATGAATGTGTGCACAGCTATGCACACAAACAGCTACGGGTGTGCCTATACGTAATCACCTGTTATCGGCAGCTGGCTCTTGCCCTTTCCTAGCTGTGTGACTCTGGTCAGAGGCTTCCCCTCTTTTATCCCTCATTTCCGCGTCTGCGTGATGAAGATGATGCAGCAGAACTATGAGGATCTACGAAGCCAGATACTGGCAAGTGCCTGGCAGAGGACTTTGCTAACTTTACTGCGTCCAATTCATACATTACGCCCCCCCCCCCAATTCTAAAACTGAGGAGATGACGTCCAGGAGGTTGCCCTGGTAAGCAAGCGTGGAGCCAGGTGGCTGGGTGGCCAGGCCATGATGCCATGTCCAAGAGTCAGAAGAGGGCAATTCTTTCCGTTTGCAGCAGGCCCTGGCACTGAGAAGCAGGGCTCTAGCTCCTCTTGAGTTCAGACAGGTCTAAACACCTAGGGAGGCCAAGGAGGCACTATGACCAGGAGCCCACTGAGAACCTAAGAGCCAGTGGCCTCCAGAACTGGCCAGGACTAAGCCATGCCCCTGTGGTAGCGAACACAGGAAGGCCTCCCAGCGGCATGCTGAGATTACCAGCTAGGGGGCCTGTTCCACTTAGTGCAAACAAGGAGTTACATGAGCTTCACGGTGTCCGTATCACCACCCTGGATACCCCAGAAAACCTGAGGGGCTTCTCTGTGACGTGCAGTTGTCAAGACTTTCAGGAAGTTATTTCTTTCACTTCTCTATACCTCCATTTCCTCATCTGTAAAATGGGAATGCCAGTTGTTCCTGCTGCAGGGGAACAACTGGGAATGGGGCCCAATGAGGTGAGGCCTTAGAGGCCCCCAAGGTCCACCTAACCCAGAGCTGCACTGCTGACATTGAAGCTGGGGTTGGACCCAGGCCTGAAGAAAACCCACAGCTTGAATAGTATTCCCCACACTGCTTCCCTGGGCCCAAGGGTGGGAGAGTAGCAATCACAGTTGCCTTCCTGTCCCCGCAGCCCCCCACCGTGCACTTGTGCTGTCTTGAAGCTAGAGGGAGGACCAGACGCAGCAAGGCAGGGAAAAGAAACCCCCTGTGAATTCTCCCGTCTTCTCCCAGTTCCACAGCCCCTGCGGGAACCAAGCTGCAGAATACAATGGGATTTAATAAAATGCCTTTAACTCACAAAGTTTGTCTGCTGCCAGCTCCTTAATTAAATTGCCTAATTCTGCTCTGCAATGGCAGCACAAACTCCGGTGTTTAAAGAGCACGAGGTTGCTATGGCATTTGCGCCAGGGCAGGCTATGGAGGAGCATGCAGATGAGCAGGTCTTCCTGCTATCACGGTGCCCGCCCATGGCATCCTCCCAGCCACTCACCGTGATGCCCAAAGCACCAGCCCCAACCCCTGGTCCCATTCCACACACATTGCATCAGTCAGCTAGGAAACAAGTCTTTCATAAGAGGGAAAGAATCCTTGCTGGGAACGCTGAATTGGGCTTTAGAACTAGGAGGATTGGGGGTGTCTACAAAGGGTAGAACTTCTTCCTACTCTGACTGGGGTGAGTGCCAGCCCAGCCCTGGCCTACAGAGCAGCCCTGCGGGGGCCGCAGCACTATCTCCCAAGCAGCCCCTCTCCCTTCCCTGATAGCCTGTGCAGATCCATCTGTATTCATTCAGCAGAGCCTCAAAACCCTGCTCAGTTTGCCTGGCTGGACAAGAAGCCAGGTTTGCTCTTTAACTGACATGGAGAGGCACAAGAAACATCTGCTTTCTTCTGAAGACGTGGTTTCCAGCCCTAGCTCTGCAGTAGTATAACAGTCAGGGGTCCCCCACACCCCAACACTATGGAAACTATAGAGTCTCCTATGGACCTCAAGGTTAGAGAAATCTTGGTGATGCTCCCATACCCACCACCTGGTTTCATCATAACTCCAGCAGCTCTGTCCATCATCCATCTTCCTTCTGGTACATTTCTCCCTAGAGAGTTCAACATCAACAACGCCGGAGTTTAAATGTGGTGACGGTTTTGTTTGCTTGTTTGTTTCACTATTATTTACATACAAAGAATTCCTAGAAAGTTCTGTTGGAATGCCGTACTTGGATCCTCCCCTCTGAGACTGATACAGTTGAGCTAGAGTAGATAGACAGGGCGGTGGTGGCGCACACCTTCTATCCCAGCACTAGGGAGGCAGAGGCGGGTGGATCTCTGTGAGTTTGAGGCCAGCCTGGTCTACATAGAGTGTTTCAGGCTGGTCAGAGACATGTAGTGAGATTCTTTCTCAGAGACAGACAGACAGACAGAGATCCCTCTCAGTGCCTTCCAAATATGGAGATTATGGCAACCCAGCACCACACCTCGCTAAGATTGCCTTCATAATTCTCTGATATAGCAAGAGCTGAAAAACACATCACAGGGGCCAAATGGTTACCCTTTTCCTGTCCAGTAGGTGGAAAGCAGAACACGCCTGACACCTGGGCCCAACCCTGCTCTCCCCTCCCATGCCATGACTGTTCCTCTGACTCTGCACGTGAGCACCACCTGCCCGTGTGCACACTCCTCTGTGTGCACTTCTGTACCCCACATCTCATCTTGCAATTTCGCTCTCATGTGTCTTTGCCGGTAGTCTGTTTTGGGGTTCGTACACTCCACAGCTGTGAGATATGGCCGTGTTCTTACGGTGATCAGAATCTTGGGGAGCCCAGGATGGTGGCAGCAGGTGAAGATGAGCATGCCAGGGAGGTCACTCATTGGGCAGTGATGACAGAGCCACTGACCACCACAGTCGCAATGACGCACATGGCAGTCATGGGGCTGGTGGAGAGAAAGAGGGATGACCCCACAGTGGTGACATGGCAGTAAATCTCAGATGGTGGCATTGCGATGGTGGTGGCTGTCATGGTGCTGTCGTTGCCCATCCCTGTGAGAGAGAGGTACCAACACATGTTCATTCGCCCTGGTGACGCCCTTCTGAGAAGAGTGCTGACTGCCGCATGGGATGAAGGACCCTTGCCTAGGACCCTGTCTGGGACCCCTACTGCTACAAGCTGCAGCTTCTTCTGAGATGCTGAGACCACCTGAAGACCCTCTCCCACAGACCCCAGGGGAGGTTCCCACAGGGCAGCTGCCCTGTTGTACGGACTCAGGGATGTAGCAACAGTGCTGAGTACAGTGGCCTTTAGGGACATTTGCTTAAGGTCCACACAGGGCTTCAAGTGATCTCGATGAAAGAATGTTATTTCTGGCTTGCTGGTTTCCTGGTCCCTTGACACTCTACATGCTGTAAGGAGGATAAAGGAAAATACCCTGGGATCCCCTCCCTTAATCTGGCCAACAGGGGCAGAGATAGCAACATCTCAGAACACTCCAGAAATGTCAATCAAAGCTGGCACCCCTCAGAACCAATCTTACTGTACTTCTGGGAAAATAATGAGAACAAGATAGGACTGCACAGGCTTGCTGGATTTTGTCTTTGATTTGTTTGTTTGATGTAGGTTCTTGCGTAGCTGAGGCTAGCCTCAGATTCATTCTGTAGTATTATCTGGCATTGAACTGATCCCCTACCTTCACTTTCCAAGTGCTGTGGTTACAGGTGTGCACCACCACAAACAATGGCACACCATTTTCTTCTTTGAACACGGGTCCCAGTAAATAGCCCAGGCTGACCTTGAACTCAAACTCACAGAAATTCTTCTGCCTCTGGAGATTACAGGTGTGAGCCATCATATATACAAATATGTTTGTGTATGTGTGTGTGTATATGATAATGAAACTATCTTTTAGGTGATATCATTCAATCCTTCCCTTTTATTGATTAGAAAAGATCAGCTTGCATTAAGTAAAACCCGACTAAAAATGACAATAAAAACACCTTTGATGTCCACAGCATCTCTAGTGACACAGTGGACACTCCCCTGTGATCTGATTGGATCTATAGAATGGGCTTAGGGCCAGGTGCATCTGACAGCTGGTGGCCCGGCACTGGGAGGGACTGAGCCAGCCCTACAGCTTGTGAAGCACGTTTGCCCTCACGTTTCAGGTCTTTAAAAGAGAGAGTGGTCTTACCCTGTTTTTTATAAGAGGAAATGAAGTGTGAGCATCTCACCCTAGTTGGCATGGTTAGTAAGGGGCAGAGTTGGAATGAGAACCCAGAATCCCTGGATTATCATCCTAGAACTGCCATAATAAAGCACTATAAACTTATCCCTTCAAATAATAAAAACTCATTGTCTCGAAGTCTTGTGGGCTAGAAGTTCAAATTCAAGGTGTTAGCAGAACAAACCTCCCTCAAGAGGATCAGAGAACCTATCCTTGCCTCTGCTGGATTCTGCTGACAGCCATCAGTGGCAGGGTGGTGAGGGGGAAACATTCATTTGCTTGAAGCTGCGGCCTGTCCCTTTTCCTTAAGTATCAACCTCATGCGCCATTTTCTTTCTCCTATGGGACATCAGCCATATAGGATTAGGGTCTCCCTGACGACCTCAACTTTGCCTAACTACATCTATGAAGACCCTATTTTCCAAGGGTACATCCACAAATACCCAGAGTGGGAGTTCGACATCTCATTTGGGGGACACTGTGCTGGACACAATACCCCTGACATCAGGCTAATGGCCTTGTACCCTTCCCACGTACCCTTGCTGCTCGCATTTCTCCCATCTTCTGTCTCCACAGACAAGGTGCCCTTCTTCCGCAGTGTAGCACGGGGCAGCCAGAGCGCCATCCATTTCTGCTCTTCCAAATTATTACCAGCCACCAAAGCGAAATCGTGAAATATAGGCGGGCTTTTTGTCTTTTTTATTCCCAGACAGTAAAAAAATCATTAAGGCTTGCTCTTAATTAGTTTAATTTTGAAGCTTCTAAATATTGATTTAACCTCCACTCCTTTGTACTTGCTGCAGTCACTGAATTATGCCTGGTATTGATCACAGATGGAAGCATTTCCCTCCACCGGGCTCAGGGCTCGGGAGCTGTCAGCCTGCCTGGCACTCTGGGCTTTGAGGCTGCACAGGTATGGAGGAAGGAGAAGCTGTGCCCGGGTAGAGCTCGTCCTTGAGGAAGGCCTGTAAACCTGAGCCAGAGACCCGCTTCTTTTTCTTGCATTGGCCCGGACCCAAAAGAGATTGAACAAGAAGTCAACTGGAACCTCCCATTCCATTCTGGGATGGAAGAGAATTGGGCAGTGGGGCTGGAGGGTCATGAAGAATCAGATCCCAGAGCATAGGCGTTGGCACCAGCCAGCAGTGACCTGGCTTTGCTACTGAATGCTCTCAGGCCAGGCCCTCACCCTCTCACACGGCAATGGGGTTTATCGTTCCCACATCACAGTGGCATTGTGAGCACACAGGCAGCCCCTCCTGCCAGATGTCCAGTCCAAGGCCTGGATCACCATCAGACTGTCTCAGTGGCTACCGTGATTATTGCCTTCCCATAGGGGAAATCAGGACCAGGCTGGAAGCACACTGTGCCTTCTCGTCTTGGCCCATTACTGTTTGCTGTGTGAAGTTGATTGAGTCACTTGATACTCTTCCCATTAAAATAGGGGCAGTAGCATCTGTGACCGTCAAACATGTCTCCCTTGAGCAGCTTCAAGACAGCACCAAAGACTGGGCATCTATAAAGACCAGAAATTGGTTTCTCGAGATCAAGGCGTCAGCCTCCAGTGAGGCCTACTGTCTGCTTCCAAGATAGTTTTCTGAACTCTGGGTTCTCTAGGAAATGCAGTATCTCCACATGAAAAGAAAGAAGACTGGCAGAAAAAGACCAAGTCCCTCTCTCATGACTTTCAAAATATCACGTGTTCATTCAGGAAGATAGAGCCAATCTGACCTAAACACCTCCAACACTGTACCATTGGGGATTGTGTTTCTTTTTCATTTTTATTTTCTCTGTGTAATGGCCCCAGCTGTCCTGGAACTCACTCTGTAGACCAGGCTGGCCTCAAACTCAGAGATGGTCCTGCCTCTGCCCCCTGGGTAATGGGACTTGAGCCACCATGCCCACCAGGGATCATGCTTTTAATGCAAGAATCTGGGGCGTGCACTCAGACCACAGCCACATGAGACAGTGGAAATGGTAGAATCTCAATTGCAAGGTGCATCATTGTAATGACCTCCACGGTCCCTGTGACTACACTTGGCCTACAGGATCATGTCCAACCATGCTGCCTCTCACCTGCAGTCCTCATGACCGCTCTGCTCACAGGCTGTAGGGAAATACTCCTCGGCATTTACTTCCTACAGTTTGCTCCCTGGCCTCTGCTAAGTGCTGAATGTCTTCCACCATCCTCTCCTTCTAGAGACCTTCTTGGTCCAGGCTCCCTCTAGGATCTTCGTCCTCCACCCCAGGGAGATTTTCTTTTTAAGATTTATTTATGGGCTGGAGAGATGGCTCAGTGGTTAAGAGCATTGCCTGCTCTTCCAAAGGTCCTGAGTTCAAGTCCCAGCAACCACATGGTGGCTCACAACCATCTGGAATGAGGTCTGGTGCCCTCTTCTGGCCTGCAAGCATACATGTAGACAGACTATTATATACATAATAAATAAATAATTTTAAAAAAGATTTATTTATTTACTTATTTATTTATGTATACAGTATTCTGCCTGCAGATCTCATTACAGATGGTTGTGAGCCACCATGTGGTTGCTGGGAATTGAACTCAGGACCTTTGGAAGAGCAGGCAGTGCTCTTAACCACTGAGCCATCTCTCCAGCCCCCCAAGGGAGATTCTAAAGCAATCTTATCAAAGCACCCACCAAGTTCACTCATTGTCTCAGCAAGGGTTTCTGCTGCTGTGATAATGCCATAACCTTAAGGAATTTGGGGAGGAAAGGGTTTATTGCCTCTTAAGCTTCCAGTCATCAAAGGACTCAGGGCAGGAACTCAAGGCAGGAACCTGGAAGGAGAAACTGATACAGAGGCCACGGAAGAGTGCTGCTTACTGGCTTGCACCTCATGCTTAGTCTGCCAGGACCTGCCCACTGCCCACAGTGCCCGCTCATGTCAATCACCAATCAAAATGGACAGTCTGGTAGGGGCGTTTTCTCAGCCATAACTCCCTCTTCCTAAATGACTATAACTTGTGTCAAGTTTATATAAAACTAGCCTGCACAAAAATTTTTAGCGTATTTCCTCTGAATACTTGCCTAACTTCCTACCTGTGGTGGGACTGTGCCTGTTCCCACAGTTGAGCCCACTGTCCTATAACAATTTTTTATTCCATAGGGAGTTTTCCTTTGTCTTGTTCTCAAGTTGAGCAACCTCACCTGCGCTTCCCATGCACGCTTCCCATATGCTGTGTCCCTTGTCATTCCCATAGGTAGAGGGCCCAGCATTCCACCAGACCTTTATCGATGCTCCTGGAAGTTTATCTGTGCCGGAGACAGAGGAGGTGAGGGGGTTCTGGAAGACTCCATCCAGTTAGGATGTCAAGACAACCTAACCTCTCAAGTGAGCAACATGGAGCACGTCATGAGTAGATGCTTTTGAGATTTCTAACGATCGTTCCTTGGTTTTCAGAGTTGGACTGCAGAAGTCATCCAAGCTCAAACTTGGATTTCTAGGCCCCACCCTCAGCCTCTGATCCTGGAGGGCTAGTGAGCTCAAGAATCTGCGTTTCTGAGAACTTCCTCAGGGGTGAGGCCATGATCCAAAGCCTGCTCCCAGCCCTGACTAGCGCTGATCCCCAAGCCCTGCCCTGCCCTGCCCTGTGTTCCCTGTGGCTGTAGGGCAGTCCAGGTAATCATGGAGAGAGTAAGAAAGAGCTGAGCTATGAAGTCACCAATGAGGCCTCTGGGGTCGGGAAAGCTAAAGAAGAAATAACTGAGCGAAAGGATGGCTAGGGCGAACCTGGAAGACTGGTGAGGACCCGCAGGCTATCTCGCTGCGGTGAGGGGAAAAGAGAGAAAGAAAAACGCCCACTGAGAGCCTCGTCTGCAGCCATTTATCTCCCAGCCTGCCTGCCACATCTGACAGTGGAAGGCTTGCGCCCTCGAGCCCGGGGCCTCCTTCCGCAGTGTGATTTATCTCTGGGCTTCATCTGGTAGACCTCTGATGGAACGAGTCTCCTCTTCTCCCCGCCTCATCAATTTTCATTCTGATTTCATTTTCCTTTTCCGTGAGAAAGGGTTTAGCCTTTCTCCGTGTTTAACTAGCCTGCTCCACATTCGCTCTGCCGTCCGCCCTGCCATCCCACCTTCCCCTGCGCGTCACCAGGTGCCAGGGAGACCCAAAGCTCCTCCTCACACGCAGGGCAGAGTCCTTCCTCTCCGTGCTCCCCTGTCATCGGGGCCTTGGGGCCTTCTACCCTCCCTAACCGTGTACAGAGAGGAGACAAGAGCCCCTCAGGATTGCAGGCTGTGGCTTCATAGGGAGTGGGGGAGTGGGATGGGGGTGGGGGTACTCATCCACAGAGGCGCCAGTGTTTGAGGCTTTTCCTAGATGCACCATGGAGAACAGAACTTCAGGTTGAGGACCTGGCTGAGCAAGGGCACAGGGACCGGAAAGAACTATCTGCATCCCTCTTTTCTACCTTGCCTTCCTTCCTCCTGATCCTAGCTGCCTGTGGCCAAGGGCCATCCTGGGGCCCTGGCTCATGAGATAGCCGGGGAAGGCTGCCGATCTGCCTGGCACCTCCACCTGAACAGCAGCATGTCTAGACTGCCCATCTGGCTTGTAACTGGGGCAGTGGAAGGTCCGTCCCAGGAGCAGCCCTCGGGGTCTTGGCAGGGAGCACAGGGGGAGAGGGGGAGCGCAGAGGCACTGCTCACCAGCTGCGGCCTCTGACCTGTTCATTGAGCAAATGTTTTGTCAGGCGTCTGTGATCTGCTGGTGGCTCATGTCCTTGAGCTGTCCTGAAACCTGGAGCCAAGGATCCCCATTGAAGGTGCCAGGGAACACTTTCAGTGCTTTGGAAGAGGACTGATTCTCTTGGAACGGGTACCAGCTGCAGAGGAAATGGCCCTACCTCCTAAAACATGGGTGATCTAGAAGGCGAGGTACAGTCCAGCCGAGGAAATGTGAGGAGACTGATGCAAAGGGATAGGGGGGTCTCAGAGCCCCAGGCGCTTGTGGATGGATATTTTCTCCAGCTCCAGCAGGAGGCACATTTCTCCTGGTGTGACAGATGAGGAGGCCCAATGTGCAGCCGGCAACAGGATTCCACGGTGGAGCCCCCTCCACAGCCAGTAATTCTGGCCTCAGAGCAGAGGAGTCTGGAGTTTCTAGAGGGGTTCAGAGAAAGCTCCAGAAGGGTGAAGGTGAATGCAAGATCCTGTTAAGCCAGACAGAAACTTGAGAACAAAGTGACTTTCACCCAGGAGCAGTGACCTGGAAGGCAAAACGGTCATAGAAAGGCCTGAACCAGGAAAAACAGACTCTGGGATGATGCTGGCCTCCTTTAAGGGCAGGAAAAGAGGCAGAAGGAATAGCCTACACAATGGCCTCTTCTCTGGGCCCTTGATCCCTGTGGCTTCTGATCTCTAAGACAGACAGACATCCCTGCCCTGCCCTGCCCTGCCCTGCCCTGCCTGTCCCTTGTCCAGTTCCTATGGTGAGCTTGAGCAAGGCATCTGGCCCTGCAGAGTTCTCAGTCTGCAGGAGAACAGGCAGGTTCTCACGGAGGGATGCAGGGCACCCCAGGAGCTCAGGAGAAAGGTCCTGGTCAGGGAGCAGTTCCTGCAGCTTTGCAGAAACCCTGGCAGCATCAGGAGATGGGCTCAGCCTGAGCCATTCTCTGCCTGGGCTTGCAGGCCCTGCTCCCCTGCAGCTTGTTTTGGTGCAGTGCGATCAGACAGAAATGACTGTGTGCTACCTACTGGCACCCTCCGTTCTAATCAAGAAATAATGAGGCAGGCTCCCTTCCAGGCTTGGAGCTCTCACACCCTCTGCCTGGACACTGTAGAGACTCCTGCCTGGCAACAAGACCCTTCCCTCCCCACCCAGGAAAGAGATTTATCAGAACCTGGACCTCTAAAATTCCAGCGACGAGGAGAAAGCAAGGCTGAAATAAAGGAATCTCACCCTCCCCACTGTGCCCCCCCCCCCGCAAACCAGCTGAGCTCTGGCACCAGAATCCCAGAAATAACCATGGCTGTGAATGAGATCTACTGGGTCCCTCCTGACCCTCTATGTCCCAGCTGTAGGACCTCAATCTTGTCCCTTAACTTCTCTGAGCTAAGTTTCTCATCTAAGAAGCACTTCATTTACAGGACTGTTGGCAAAGTAGCTGGCATACAGGAAACCTGGCACACGAGCCCCCAGGGATGCCACATGTCTCCCTATAGTTGACACATGACACAGTGTTTGAAATAGGTTTGGTGGCTGTGGCACAAGAACCCTTGGGGATGCCATGCATCTCCCTTCAATTGAAGTGGTTTGGGGGATAGGTTTGGTGGCTGTGGCACATAAGCCCCCAGAGATGCCACGCATCTCCCTTCAATTGAAGTGGTTTGGGAGATAGGTTTGGTGGCTGCATAAGAGTTTGATGGTTGAAAGGAACATGACAGTCAGGGTGAGAACCTGCGGGTGAGACAGTGGCAGGTTGGGTGTGGCAGAGAGAGAGGCAGGGCGAGGAATGTGAGGTCCCCTCTAATGTGAATAGGACAGCATGGAAGAGGCCACCATAAGAGTCGAGACTGGCAATAAAGACAGAATGTAGGTGTATTTGCCAAGGGGAGAGGTGCGATTCAAAATAATGATTTCCAGCCTTAGGCACTGGTGGGTGCTGAAATCGACAACCATGGGACCAAAGGAGCGGGCTGGTGAGAGGGCTGCTGGCTTTGGGATGAGATGAATGTGAGGGGTTCTGAGACTGCCAGGTAGAGAGATATGGGGGAAGCTACGAGTGCACAGCAGCTCCTGTGTATCCTCTTGTCTACTGCCCTGGGACTCTGTGAGGAGAAGACCTAGAAACAGGGGTAGCAGAGATCACCAGGCATTCTTCCTGTCTCAACACCTAGGTCCAGGCCATGAGGATTCTAGTCAGAGCTGGGACCCTGATGCATAGAACTGTTTCTAGGTGTAAGGACAAGAAATAAGCCCCACCTTGCCTGAGAAGGATGCAGAGAGGCTCTGACCCACTTGGGAGTAATAAGAGTTGCTCCGTGAATCACCCAGGTCCACTGACCTTGTTCTCTACTTACGGTGGAGAAGAAAGAGGGAAGCAGGACTTAAAGATGACACTGGCTGGTGAGGTGAGACGTCAGGACTGCAGTTACCAGGAAGGGCTGCGGATTGACCTGCAAGGGCATGAAGGATGTGTTCTGGGACAGTCACATCCAGATCTGAGTGTGGCTGAGCCGGTATTCACCTGAGTTCATGGAGCCTGGGGCTAGTGTCTTCGTTATACACACGCCTGTGTAGTTCATCTTATACCTCACAACTCAAAGTGTTACAAAAGGTGAGGCACAGAGATGCAATAGGAAGCCATGATGACGGAAGAAGTGAAGGGAGCAGAGTCCTTACATCGCCGCCTCCACGGCTGCAACACATAAGGTCCTAGGAAGCTGACTGCTTAGCCCAAAGTCACATGCAGAGTGGAAGAGCGGGGCTTAAACTCCAAAGCAAAGCCTTCTGCACCAACGGCCCCCCTTCATATAAGTTATCTGTGGGATTCAGGCTCTGGAAGACTAGATGAACACGGGGGCTCCTGTGCAGAAGCTCTGGTTGTGTATGGTTAAGTGAGAGGCAGGAGTGAGGGACCTATTCACCTCCCAGAGGAACTGGAGGCCGCGTGGACAGATGGAAGCCGGCCTACCACCCTCCTCTGCAGCTCCTGCCCAGGGCTTATCTGCTGCTGAGGAGGCCGGAGTTTATCAATTCTGCACTCAATTATACCCGCCCATCTGTTCTCCACAGCTCAGAGAGACCTGGTACTAAAGCCGGCAAGACCAGGCAACCGGTAGCTTCCTGCCTGCTGGCCTCCCGCTGAAAGGCTGCTGGGGGGAGGCGGAGACTAGGGAAGGAAGTGGGGGACTGTAGGAAGGTGGAAGGGAGGGAGTTTGGGTGCACTCCCTCCACCTCAGTAGACCCCGCCCCCCCGCCCCTACCCCCACCCCTCTGTGCTGCAGGACATTGGGACAGAGAAGAGAAATGGAATGACAGTGTCCCCCAAAACTCTTCCTTCAGAGCTTTGCCAAGGGTCTTCTTAGAAGGACTGGAAGATTGATTCCATGCCTTCTGCCAAGTTCAAAGATGATTCCTGGAGCGAATCCAACTGAAAATGAGTCCTTTGGGATTTGTAGTGTGAGCCCTTCCAAGCTAATGATGTGCCTTTGGAGGAAGCCACCAGCCGTGGGGCCTGGAGGATGACTCCAGGACCCTCCAACACCCACTTCACAGTCAAATGGCAAGGTCTGGTCCGTGTGCAGCTCCGAGCTTTGTTTGACCCTGTGGTTCCAGGCCCATCAAGACTCAAACAGTAACAGAGTCCTTCCTGAATGCTCCTCAAGGGTGTCAGTCTAGCCAGGAGCCAAGGAAGGGGGCTGGTGGGCCATCAGGGGACAAGATATATTTGCTAAGGATCCAAGTCCTTGCAACTGAGGCAAGTGTTTCAAGCCAGTCTGACACCAGCTGCCCTCAAGCAAACATTGGTCTCTGTTGATTGGGCTGGTGGGGTAGATTATAGTAAAATAATAATAATAAAAATAAAAATCCGGTTTCCCTTACCACATAGAAGCTGTGTAACCTCTGCTATAACTTTTCTGAACCTTGGTTGTCTCCCTGACAGAATTTAAGTAAAGAATCCCTCCGTTGCCCACGCATGGAGCGGGTGGAGATATGAAACGTAATGTTCTGTATTCTGTAGGTTTTATTATTCATATTCGCCCGCAAGTGCACAGCTTCACTTGATTCTCTGTGGACTGGGGGAGCTCGCAGACCAGCTGGAAGACGTGAGTGTGCCCATGCACTCCTGGTCACCTGGACCTTAGAGAGGAAAGACATTTGCTTTCTCTGCAGAAACTCTCGCTAACCAGCTTGAATGAGCAGGGCTGTGACAGCCTTTATAGTGATGGCAAGCGAATGGGCAGCTCTGGGCTCCATCCAAGGAGGGGCTTGGTGCCCAGCCTCAAGAGGAGAACTCCTCTAAGGGTTTGCCACACTTTAGGGTCCCAGATTCAGCTGCTGTTTCTCTCTTCCTCTTAAAACCAGCCCTGTTACTAGCCCATGAATAGCACACTCTGCAGCTCCTGCCTAGGTAGCTGGATAAGGCCAGCAGGGGAGCTGTCTGCCATGGAACTTTAGGTTTTGGTGGCTTCCCAGCACCTTGAGCATAGCTGAACGCTAGCTTGACACTCAGAACAAGGAGGAGAGAGAAGCCAGGGGCTCAGGTCTTATCTAAAGGTCAGGTGACATATTGAGATCCCCTCTGAGGAGTCCTTACTGCCTACTCAACCTCACTTTTCTCTCCAGCTGGGAACTCTCCTGGGCTGTGCTCACCATTGGCATTCTTTGCTGGATGGCTATGTTACCAGTTCACAGCTCTCCACCCCAGTATTGGGGACCCAAGGGCTAAGCTTAGGAGAGAGGAAGCTTATTGCACCCTGTTGTCTGTTGCCTAGAAGACTATTGTTCCTTCAGAAGTCATGTGACCACTAAGCACAGTGTTGCCTTCCTGTGCTCGGAGTACTTGGGAGATGGAAGGAGGTCCTGAGTTCAAGGACAGCCTCAGCCACATAGCAAAAGGAAGAAAGGGAGGGAAGAGAAAGGTCCTTATGTGGCAGAAGCATCTCCCAACCCTGGAAAAGGAGCTAACATTTCTAGAACTCTCTACGTGAGCGACATGCCATTTCAGTCTCAGCCTCATGACTATCTTTCTTTAAGAAAATAAAGGGAACAGAAAGCAACAGATGCTCAGAGAGGTCAAGGAGCCTGTCCTAGGGCAGAGGTAGAGGCATCATCTGCATGGCAGGTGCCTCTTGTTTCCTGCAGCTTCCCAACCCACAAAGGACACCACAGAACCCCTCCCCCTCCACAGCCCCAGTTACTAGCCAGGGCGGCTGGTTTCCCCAGGCTTCCATTGCACACGCATGTGCACACGTGTGTTTGTTTACCCTGCGATCTCCGTGACAGTGCACACAGACCCCCCCACGCAAACCTCCGAGCCTTTCAAGTCACCGTTGTTTTTCCCACCTTCAGAAATAGCTGCTGAGGGAAGTGGGCCGCAGTCGGCTGTACACGGGCATGCTGCTCTCCTGCTCAGGGAGGGGCGCCCTGCCCCCACGGCTCCCCTCCCAGCATCCTGGAAGCAGGATGATGAGGCAAAGAGCCCCGTGTGGCCAGCTAGAGGCTCTGCCTGGAAGCTGGTAAACACTGCTCTGAGCTTCCTGCAGCTTCCTGGCAAGGAGAGCTCACGGGGAAGACAGGAATGGCACCAGCCTGCCTCAGGACAGCCAATGCACCCCAACCTTGGGTCCAAAGCAAGCTGGGCCAGACCCGAGGCAGAGCAGTGACGCATAAACGGCACAGCCTCCAGTTTGGGCTTATTTTCTATCTGTGGGTGTTTCCCAGCATGGAGACTCAAGCAGAGTTCTCTGGATTCTTCTGGACCTATACACGCTGGAGGTGTACGTACTCACAGGCCTCTTAGGACAGCTACACAGGAAACGAGCTGCTCAGAGTCTTAGAAACGCATCCTGCATACCTACTGCTGAAGGGCTGCCAGACAAGACCTCTCCTGAGGAGTCAGACCAGGCTGAAAAAGACAGCTCGGATCTGGCCCAGTTTTGTGTCCATCTTCTGTTCTAAGCCAAGGCTTGATGTCCTTTCCCTGAGGGTCTGAAAGAGAAGCCAGGTTGATTGCATACACTCAGGAAGGAGGAAACCAGTGCCTTGGGTTCCAGGTGTAGGAAACTCCTGAGGGAGGGTTCTGAGGATGTGGGACTACAGTGAGCACCAGCCATGCCCTGTGCTACAGCTGTGGTCATGAAAGGGCAGCGCTATAGCCAGAGGAAGCTTTCCAGGTGGTGTAGGCAGGGCTGGGGACAGCAGCAAGCGCAACACTACAATGGCACCATGCCAGCCCCTCGGCCCCGGAAGTGGAGATGTGTGCTCCAATGTCTGTTGTCTACGAGTTTATTGTCCTCCAAGAAATCCTGTAGCCCCAGAGAAACTCTCTGACTTGAGTCATGAAGAACAAGCAGAAGTTGCCTGGGAGAAATGAGACAAAAGGGGGTGGCATGTCAGTTCACCCCGAAAGGTTTGTGGAGAGAGTATGAGGGGCAGAAACAGCAGGCCAGATTGCAGAAGACCATACTTGAGGGCTGAGGCAAATGGACTCCAGCCCCGAACATCTGCCCAGCAATCTCTAACAGGCCCTTGAGAGAGGAAGGCCCGTGCCTTCAGGATGGGAAGTTCACCCAGGAGACCAGGAAGGATGCCCAGTACCTCAGTCTACGTGAATGTGGTCGAGATCCATTGCCCAGTTCCAGAGTCCTGGGAAGCCTACCCCATATTTTAGAGCTGGGTTTGTTTCCACTACCTCCTTCCTCCTCCCTCACCAGGGAAATGTCTAGAAACCATCATTTATCTCACTTACCCAGTGAAAAAGCAAGAAAGGTCAAAAAATCTATTCCACATTTATCCGGGCTCCAGTGATGACAATTTCAGCTCACACATTCTTCTTTCCTCCTAAACATGCACACATAATCAGTACTCCCCACTGTCACCCACCACACCACACCATACACATAACCAATACTCCCCACAGTCACCCACCACACCGCACCACACCATACCACACCACACCATAACATACACATAACCTATACTCCCCACCATCGCCCACCATATCATACCATACACATAACCTATACTCTCCACTGTCACCCACAACATTACACCACACCATACCATATCACACCAATCCATACACATAACCTTTACTCCCCACCGTCACCCACCACACCACACCACACCACACCATACACATAACCAATACTCCCCACCGTCACCCACTACACCACACCACACCACACCACACCATACACATAACCTATACTCCCCACTGTCACCCACCACACTACACCACA